>NC_045984.1:0-130079 GCF_010909765.2 Amblyraja radiata | reverse complement strand
TTTGGGTTGTTACCATATAACAACTACAGCACGGAAACAGGCCATCTCGGCCCTACAAGTCCGTGCCGAACAACTTTTTTCCCTTAGTCCCACCTGCCTGCACTCATACCATAACCCTCCATTCCCTTCTCATCCATATGCTTATCCAATTTATTTTTAATTGTTACCAACGAACCTGCCTCCACCACTTCCACTGGAAGCTCATTCCACACCGCTACCACTCTCTGAGTAAAGAAGTTCCCCCTCATGTTACCCCTAAACTTCTGTCCCTTAATTCTGAAGTCATGTCCTCTTGTTTGAATCTTCCCTATTCTCAAAGGAAAAAGCTTGTCCACATCAACTCTGTCTATCCCTCTCATCATTTTAAAGACCTCTATCAAGTCCCCCCTTAACCTTCTGCGCTCCAGAGAATAAAGACCTAACTTATTCAACCTATCTCTGTAACTTAGTTGTTGAAACCCAGGCAACATTCTAGTAAATCTACTCTGTACTCTCTCTATTTTGTTGACATCCTTCCTATAATTGGGCGACCAAAATTGTACACCATACTCCAGATTTGGTCTGAACAATGCCTTGTGCAATTTTAACATTACATCCCAGCTTCTATACTCAATGCTCTGATTTATAAAGGCTAGCATACCAAAAGCTTTCTTTACCACACTATCTATATGAGATTCCACCTTCAAGGAACTATGCACGGTTATTCCCAGATCCCTCTGTTCAACTGTATTCTTCAATTCCCTACCATTTACCATGTACGTCCTATTTTGATTTGTCCTACCAAGGCGTACCACCTCACATTTATCAGCATTAAACTCCATCTGCTATCTCTCAGCCCATTCTTCCAAATGGCCTAAATCACTCTGTAGACTTTGGAAATCCTCTTCATTATCCACAACACCCCCTATCGTGGTATCATCTGCATACTTACTAATCCAATTTACCACACCTTCATCCAGATAATTGATGTACATGACAAACAACAAAGGACCCAACACAGATCCCTCAGGCACCCCACTAGTCACGGGCCTCCAACCCGACAAACAGCCATCCACCATTACCCTCTGGCTTCTCCCGAATGAGTATGCTGCTTGAATCATAACTCAAGTGTTTTGAGAATTTGGAAGTTTGCACCTTAAGAGGTAGTTGCTGAACTTAGACTTGGGCTTAGTTCCTCCCACACTGTTGAGTGCATTGGTCAGAAAGCTTTTGCCATTCTGTTCGGTCATGTGCAACGTCTTCCACCCTCGATAGGTTAGCGTCCCAGGCTTCCAAAACATTCTGGAATTTTTGCCTCCATGTGAGATTTGGTCGGCCTCTTTTCCTTCTTCCGCCAGCTTGCCATATCATTGCTATCTCTGCCTTAAAAATATCCACTGACTTTGCCTCCACAGCCCTCTGTTGCCAAGAATTCTACAGATTAAATACCATCTCACTAAAGAAGTTCTTCCACCTCCTCTTTCTAAAAGAGCGCTCTTTAAGTCCGAGGCTATGACCTCTGGTCGAAGACTCTCCCACCAGTGGAAACATCCTATAGCCTGGGACTGGATGTTAAGTATCCCAACAGGGTTTGGGAGGATGCTACTAGCTAGAGACAGACAGATCAAAACCCTGGGAACAGGTGAACAAAGAAACACTGAAAATGGTCACATGATGAACATCTGGTGAGAACAGAGCAGCACGTAATTTAATTGCTAGGCAGTATAGCCTTGTGAAGATAAGGTGGCTGGGAACGGCCATTTTACAAAGGAACTGTATGATGAGAATGAAAATGTTGATAAGGAACGAAGTTGCGTTTTGTTTATTCAGCCCTTGGATGAGTAACAACTCAAAATGATTGACTTTAGAATTGTGAGAGCCTTGGGTTTGAACAAAGGCTTCCTTTATGAGATTGAAGGAAAATTAGTATAAAAGAAGGGCGGCCTGAGACATGGACAGGAACAACCCGGGAACAACCATCACAAGAAGGAGGGACCTGAGTTCAAAGCTCAGAGAAGACAAACCCCCCACCAACAGAGTGAATCTGTCCAATTCATTCATAGGGGCAGTATCTGACTTTGTGATTTAATTTAAGAAATGATAAGTTGAAATAGTAAAGTAAAGGAGAAGTTATTAGAAGTCAAGTGTTTGCATGCATGTTTTAAGCTACTCGAGTGTTAATAAAGATTGTTGTAATAAACTAAATTAAACCACGGTTTAGAGTCTTGTTTGACACGTCAGTTGATACCCTATAGAGGTAATAGGGTCACCAATCCTTTCCACATTCACTCTATCTATGCTTTTCATTATTCTGTAAGTTTCAATGTGATCCCCTCATCCTTTAAAACTCCAGTGAGTCGAGGCCCAGTACAGTCAAACGCTAATGTATTAACCCTCTCATTCCTGAAACATTCTTGTAAACCTCCTCTGGACCCTCTCCAGAGCCAGCACATCCTTCCTCAGACATGGGGTCCAAATTTGCTCACGGTACTCCAAATGCAGGCTGACCAGCACCTTATAGAGCTTCAACGGTACATCTCTCCTTATAGAGCCTCAGCATTACATTTCTTGCGTAAAGGTTTATAGTTAAGTCTGCCGACTACTCTTTTTCACTTTTATTGATTAAGACTCATTTCATTCCATTTCTCATTCCCACTGGCTTTTTGTTCTCTCGTATACCTGTATTATTTCTTTAAGGAAAGCTTTAAGGTATTATTTAACTTCTCTGCCATTCCCCATCTTTAATTCTCCTGTCTCTGCCTGTAAGGGCCCACACCTGCCATATTTAGCATTTTCCTCCTGCAGTCCATTTTATGTTCTCACCATTCGAGGCATGGAAACTGGCCTTTCGGCCCACCTTATCCTTGCCAAGCACGATTTTTTCTAGTCCCATTTGGCCCATATCTCTTCAAATCTTTCCTATCCACATGTGCTTGTCCAAGTTTAAAAAAAAAAATGCTGCTATAGTACATGTTTTTACTATCTACTCTGGCAGCCCCTTCTATATACGCACCACCCTGTAGAAAAGGTCGACCCGCCAGTTCCTCTTGAATATTGCCCCTCACCTTAAATCTATGTCCCCTGGTTCTTGATTTTCCCTACTCTGGGTAAAAGGCTGTGCATTCATCCTCATGATTTTGTACATCTTGTCTTGTATTCCATCTGGCATTTCTTTATCAATTTATTGATTCTCATTTGAGTTCTAAATGCTCCCATTCTTCAGCTCAAAAACTATATCTGACTACTTATGTGCTTGTTAACACTCCTTTTAATTCCTCATGCCAACCATGAATAATTCACTTTTTTGGGTTTGTTTTTTGTGCATGCAAATACATTTCTTTATTGTTCTTGATGTCAGATCAAAGGGAAGTGGCCAAAAATGTAACGTAAATAGTGCACTGTAGCTTATCTCAGAATTGAAGAACTTGGTGAATTAATTCCACATTGTGCAAGGTAAATAAAACTCATTTTGCTCTGAGATATCCATAATGAAACTGCAATTTATTGGAACTGAACATAACACTTGAAATGAAGTAGTCACCAAAAGGTGCATAATATTGAAAGCCATTTTCTATGTTTCTCACATTTAATGTTTCAATGGTATTTTATTGTCTCACGTACCGAGATAGAGTGAAACTCATGTTTTGTACACAGTTCAGTAACAATCTTGTGGTAAATGGGGAACAACCATACTTAAATACAAGAGTGTGAGCTAAATATACAAAAGATATTTTGCAAACAATGACTTACAAACTATGACCCTGCACTAAGATGTAAGTTGATTTGGAAACACTCAATGGCTTGTTTTCTGAAGAATTTTGATTTGTATAATTAGTTTGTACTTTTGGTGCTGATCAGAAAATGTTATTCTTCTACTTTTAACTTGGTATACTTCTAATTTATCATTGTTTTCAGAACATATGGCTCAGAATGATATCCATAATACAACGCAGGTAAAGTTCACGTTATAGGAGTAGAATTGGGCCATTTGGCTCATTGGGTCCACTGCTATTCAATCATGGCTGATCTCTGCCTCCTAATCCCATTTTCCTGCCTTCTCCCCATCTCCATTGACATCCGTTCTCTCCGCATTAAAAATATCCACTGACTTGGCCTCCACAGCCTTCTGTGGCCAAGAATTCTACAGATTAAATACCATCTGACTAAAGAAGTTCTTCCACCTCCTCTTTCTAAAAGAGCACCCTTTAATTCCGAAGCTATGACCTCTGGTCCAAGACTCGACCCACCAGTGGAAACATCCGCTAGCCTGGGACTGGATGTTAAGTATCCCGACAGGGTTTGGGAGGATGCTACTAGCTAGAGACAGACAGATCAAAACCCTGGGAACAGGTGAACAAAGAAACACTGAAAATGGTCACATGATGAACATCTGGTGAGAACAGAGCAGCACGTAATTTAATTGCTAGGCAGTATAGCCTTGTGAAGATAAGGTGGCTGGGAACGGCCATTTTACAAAGGAACTGTATGATGAGAATGAAAATGTTGATAAGGAACGAAGATGCGTTTTGTTTATTCAGCCCTTGGATGAGTAACAACTCAAAATGATTGACTTTAGAATTGTGAGAGCCTTGGGTTTGAACAAAGGCTTCCTTTATGAGATTGAAGGAAAATTAGTATAAAAGAAGGGCGGCCTGAGACATGGACAGGAACAACCCGGGAACAACCATCACAAGAAGGAGGGACCTGAGTTCAAAGCTCAGAGAAGACAAACCCCCCACCAACAGAGTGAATCTGTCCAATTCATTCATAGGGGCAGTATCTGACTTTGTGATTTAATTTAAGAAATGATAAGTTGAAATAGTAAAGTAAAGGAGAAGTTATTAGAAGTCAAGTGTTTGCATGCATGTTTTAAGCTACTCGAGTGTTAATAAAGATTGTTGTAATAAACTAAATTAAACCACGGTTTAGAGTCTTGTTTGACACGTCAGTTGATACCCTATAGAGGTAATAGGGTCACCAATCCTTTCCACATTCACTCTATCTATGCTTTTCATTATTCTGTAAGTTTCAATGTGATCCCCTCATCCTTTAAAACTCCAGTGAGTCGAGGCCCAGTACAGTCAAACGCTAATGTATTAACCCTCTCATTCCTGAAACATTCTTGTAAACCTCCTCTGGACCCTCTCCAGAGCCAGCACATCCTTCCTCAGACATGGGGTCCAAATTTGCTCACGGTACTCCAAATGCAGGCTGACCAGCACCTTATAGAGCTTCAACGGTGCATCTCTCCTTATAGAGCCTCAGCATTACATTTCTTGCGTAAAGGTTTATAGTTAAGTCTGCCGACTACTCTTTTTCACTTTTATTGATTAAGACTCATTTCATTCCATTTCTCATTCCCACTGGCTTTTTGTTCTCTCGTATACCTGTATTATTTCTTTAAGGAAAGCTTTAAGGTATTATTTAACTTCTCTGCCATTCCCCATCTTTAATTCTCCTGTCTCTGCCTGTAAGGGCCCACACCTGCCATATTTAGCATTTTCCTCCTGCAGTCCATTTTATGTTCTCACCATTCGAGGCATGGAAACTGGCCTTTCGGCCCACCTTATCCTTGCCAAGCACGATTTTTTCTAGTCCCATTTGGCCCATATCTCTTCAAATCTTTCCTATCCACATGTGCTTGTCCAAGTTTAAAAAAAAAAATGCTGCTATAGTACATGTTTTTACTATCTACTCTGGCAGCCCCTTCTATATACGCACCACCCTGTAGAAAAGGTCGACCCGCCAGTTCCTCTTGAATATTGCCCCTCACCTTAAATCTATGTCCCCTGGTTCTTGATTTTCCCTACTCTGGGTAAAAGGCTGTGCATTCGTCCTCATGATTTTGTACATCTTGTCTTGTATTCCATCTGGCATTTCTTTATCAATTTATTGATTCTCATTTGAGTTCTAAATGCTCCCATTCTTCAGCTCAAAAACTATATCTGACTACTTATGTGCTTGTTAACACTCCTTTTAATTCCTCATGCCAACCATGAATAATTCACTTTTTTGGGTTTGTTTTTGTGCATGCAAATACATTTCTTTATTGTTCTTGATGTCAGATCAAAGGGAAGTGGCCAAAAATGTAACGTAAAATAGTGCACTGTAGCTTATCTCAGAATTGAAGAACTTGGTGAATTAATTCCACATTGTGCAAGGTAAATAAAACTCATTTTGCTCTGAGATATCCATAATGAAACTGCAATTTATTGGAACTGAACATAACACTTGAAATGAAGTAGTCACCAAAAGGTGCATAATATTGAAAGCCATTTTCTATGTTTCTCACATTTAATGTTTCAATGGTATTTTATTGTCTCACGTACCGAGATAGAGTGAAACTCATGTTTTGTACACAGTTCAGTAACAATCTTGTGGTAAATGGGGAACAACCATACTTAAATACAAGAGTGTGAGCTAAATATACAAAAGATATTTTGCAAACAATGACTTACAAACTATGACCCTGCACTAAGATGTAAGTTGATTTGGAAACACTCAATGGCTTGTTTTCTGAAGAATTTTGATTTGTATAATTAGTTTGTACTTTTGGTGCTGATCAGAAAATGTTATTCTTCTACTTTTAACTTGGTATACTTCTAATTTATCATTGTTTTCAGAACATATGGCTCAGAATGATATCCATAATACAACGCAGGTAAAGTTCACGTTATAGGAGTAGAATTGGGCCATTTGGCTCATTGGGTCCACTGCTATTCAATCATGGCTGATCTCTGCCTCCTAATCCCATTTTCCTGCCTTCTCCCCATCTCCATTGACATCCGTTCTCTCCGCATTAAAAATATCCACTGACTTGGCCTCCACAGCCTTCTGTGGCCAAGAATTCTACAGATTAAATACCATCTGACTAAAGAAGTTCTTCCACCTCCTCTTTCTAAAAGAGCACCCTTTAATTCCGAAGCTATGACCTCTGGTCCAAGACTCGACCCACCAGTGGAAACATCCGCTAGCCTGGGACTGGATGTTAAGTATCCCGACAGGGTTTGGGAGGATGCTACTAGCTAGAGACAGACAGATCAAAACCCTGGGAACAGGTGAACAAAGAAACACTGAAAATGGTCACATGATGAACATCTGGTGAGAACAGAGCAGCACGTAATTTAATTGCTAGGCAGTATAGCCTTGTGAAGATAAGGTGGCTGGGAACGGCCATTTTACAAAGGAACTGTATGATGAGAATGGAAATGTTGATAAGGAACGAAGATGCGTTTTGTTTATTCAGCCCTTGGATGAGTAACAACTCAAAATGATTGACTTTAGAATTGTGAGAGCCTTGGGTTTGAACAAAGGCTTCCTTTATGAGATTGAAGGAAAATTAGTATAAAAGAAGGGCGGTCTGAGACATGGACAGGAACAACCAGGGAACAACCATCACAAGAAGGAGGGACCTGAGTTCAAAGCTCAGAGAAGACAACCCCCCCACCAACAGAGTGAATCTGTCCAATTCATTCATAGGGGCAATATCTGACTGTGATTTAATTTAAGAAATGATAAGTTGAAATAGTAAAGTAAAGGAGAAGTTATTAGAAGTCAAGTGTTTGCATGCATGTTTTAAGCTACTCGAGTGTTAATAAAGATTGTTGTAATAAACTAAATTAAACCTCGGTTTAGAGTCTTGTTTGACACGTCAGTTGATACCCTATAGAGGTAATAGGATCACCAATCCTTTCCACATTCATTCTATCTATGCTTTTCATTATTCTGTAAGTTTCAATGTGATCCCCTCATCCTTTAAAACTCCAGTGAGTAGAGGCCCAGTACAGTCAAACGCTAATGTATTAACCCTCTCATTCCTGAATCATTCTTGTAAACCTCCTCTGGACCCTCTCCAGAGCCAGCACATCCTTCCTCAGACATGGGGTCCAAATTTGCTCACGGTACTCCAAATGCAGGCTGACCAGCACCTTATAGAGCTTCAACGGTGCATCTCTCCTTATAGAGCCTGATAGAGCCTCAGCATTACATTTCTTGCGTAAAGGTTTATAGTTAAGTCTGCCGACTACTCTTTTTCACTTTTATTGATTAAGACTCATTTCATTCCATTTCTCATTCTCACTGGCTTTTTGTTCTCTCGTATACCTGTATTATTCCTTTAAGGCAAACTTTAAGGAATTATTTAACTTCTCTGCCATTCCCCATCTTTAATTACAGGGGAATTGAAGGGCCCACATCTGCCATATTTACCATTTTCCTCCTGCAGTCCATTTTATGTTCTCACCATTCGAGGCATGAAAACTGGCCTTTCGGCCCACCTTATCCTTGCCAAGCAAGATTTATTCTAGTCCCATTTGCTTACATTTGGCCCATATCTCTTCAACTCTTTCCTATTCACATGTGCTTGTCCAATTGTTTTTTGAATACTGCTATCTTCTTCTGTCGTATATCTTTTAGCCAGGCCAACGTGTCATCGTCCAAGTCAATCTGACCTCAATCACCATTCGGCCCAGTACTGTCAAACGCTAATGTATTAACCCACTCATTCCTGAATCATTCTTGTAAACCTCCTCTGGACCCTCTCCAGAGCCAGCACATCCTTCCTCAGATATGGGGTCCAAATTTGCCCACATTATTCCAAATGCAGGCAGACCAGCCCCCTATAGAGCCTCAGAGTTGCATCTCTCCTTATAGAGCCTTATAGAGCCTCAGCATTACATGTCTTGCGTAAAGGTTTATAGTTAAGTCTACCGACTACTCTTTTTCAATTTTATTGATTAAGATTCCGTTCCTTTCATTTCTCATTCAATCAATCAATCAATCAACCTTTATTGTCATCTTGCAAAGCAACAGTTGTACAGTGCAAAATGAGAAGAGGTTTCCCAGGGAATACCGGAGCATCGCACATAAAACTTAAACATTTCACACATAAAACAATAAAAACAATCCAGTCCCTGATAAAACAATACAAATAGGTAATATGTGCCGGTAAAAACAGCAACATTAAAATACAAGTAAAAACAGTCATAAATTGTCCACGGCAGCTGATTTAAGTGGCCAGTGCCAGAGCTGTTAATAAATTGTCAGTGCAAAAAGCAGCAGAATCATGTGGAGTGACTGTTTAGCAGCTTCACAGCCTGTGGAAGGAAGCTGTTTAGCAGTCTGGTTGTCCGGGATTTGATGCTACGGTATCTCTTGACTGATGGCAGGAGATCCAGATGTGTGTGGAGGGGGTGCAGTCTGTCCATTGCTATGCTCAGTGCTTTTTTAAGGCAGCGGCTCTGGAACAGTTCTTGTACCGGGGGTAGCGAGACACCAATGATCCTCTCTGCTCCTCATTACCCTCTGCAGAGACTTCCTGTCTGAGCAGTTACAATTGGAGTACCACGTGTTAATTCTCACTGGCTTTTTGTTCTCTTGTATACCTGTATTATTTCTTTAAGTCAAACTTTAAGGAATTATTTAACTTCTCTGCCATTCCCCATCTTTAATTCTCCTGTCTCTGCCTGTAAGGGCCCACACCTGCCATATTTAGCATTTTCCTCCTGCAGTCCATTTTATGTTCTCACCATTCGAGGCATGGAAACTGGCCTTTCGGCCCACCTTATCCCTTGCCAAGCGAGATTTTTTCAAGTCCCATTTGCTCAATATCTCTTCAAATCTTTCCTATCCACATGTGCTTCTCCAAGTGTTTTATAAATGCTGTTATAGCACATGTTTTTACTATCTCCTCTGGCAGCTCCTTCTATATACGCACCACCCTGTAGAAATGGTCAACCCTCCAGTTCCTCTTCACCTTAAATCTATGTCCTCTGGTTCTTGATTTCCCCTACTCTGGGTAAAAGGCTGTGCATTCATCCTCATGATTTTGTACACCTTGTCTTGTATTCCATCTGGCATTTCTTTATCAATTTATTGATTCTCCTTTGAGTTCTAAATGCTCCCATTCTTCAGGTCAAAAACTATATCTGACAACTTATGTGTTTGTTAACACTCCCTTTAATTCCTCATGCAAGCCATGAATAATTCACTGTTTTTTGTTTGTTTTTGTGCATTCAAATACTTTTCTTTATTGTTCTTGATGTCAGATCAAAGGGAAGAGGAAAAGGAAACCAAAAATAGTGCCTTTGGTAAAAGAACCAGGAAATTATGAACCTGGTGAAGCAATTCCACACATGGTGCAAGGTAAATAAAACTCATTTTGCTCTGAGATATCCATAAGGAAACAGCAATTTATTGGGAACTGAACATAGTACTTGGAATGAAGTAGTCACCAAAAGGTGCATAATTTTGAAAACCATTTTTTATTTCACACATTTAATGATTCTTGGTTCTTCTTGGTTTCTTGGTCCTCCAAAATATTCCAAATGGAATTTAAACTGGAGGTGGTGGAGGGAGGACTTAAACCAGAAAGGGTTATTGGGAAGAAAGAGCTACCGTAAAATTTAGTTTCATCTGGTTGGGTAACTATAGTAGGGTGGAGATTATTCCATGCTTTAATTGTGCGGGGGAAGAACGCATTGCTGTACACATCTGTCTTGGTAGCTGGAATCACAAATTGGATCGAATGCCCTCGTCTGCTTCTAATTAGTTTGGGTTTGGTGTAGGTCTTGTAATCTATGTCGAGCTGACCATTTAACATTTTGTAAAAACAGGTCAAACGGTGAGCTTCACGTCTGTCTTGGAGAGGGTTCCACCCCAGAGAATTCAGAGGTTTGGTAACACTCGCTTCTCTCTCATAGATGGTAGTAACAAAACAAGCTGCCTGCCTTTGGACACGATCGATGGAAGAAATGTTTTTATTAGTGTATGGGTCTCATGCTGCAACTGCGTGGTCCAAATGAGGTCTAACGAGGGTGAAGTATAGCTTCTCCTTGACAAAAGTTGAACAATGATGAATGTTGTGCCTCAGATAATTTAGGACACCTGTTGCTTTCACCATTGCATGATGGGTCTGACCTTTCCAACGTAGATCATTTGCAATTTGATGCCAAGATACTTGGTTTGTATGGATTCTTCAAGGGTGGCACCAAGCATATTGTAAGATGTTTCAGTTGGATTCCTCTTTCTGGTGACACGCATGGTTTCACATTTGGAAGGGTTGAACTGCATGTCCAATTGTTGTGACCATTCAACCATTGTTTTTGTGCATTCAAATACTTTTCTTTATTGTTCTTGATGTCAGATCAAAGGGAAGAGGAAAAGGAAACCAAAAATAGTGCCTTTGGTAAAAGATCCAGGAAATGATGAACCTGGTGAAGCAATTCCACACATTGTGCAAAGTAAATAAAACTCATTTTGCTCTGAGATATCCATAAGGAAACAGCAATTTATTGGGAACTAAACATAGTACTTGAAATGAAGTAGTCACCAAAAGGTGCATAATTTTGAAAACCATTTTTTATGTTTCACACATTTAATGATTCTTGGTTCTTCTTGGTTTCTTGGTCCTCCAAAATATTCCAAATGGAATTTAAACTGGAGGTTGTGGAGGGAGGACTTAAGCCAGAAAGGGTTATTGGGAAGAAAGAGCTACCTTAAATTTAGTTTAATCTGGTTGGGTAACTATAGTAGGGTGGAGATTATTCCATGCTTTAATTGTGCGGGGGAAGAACGAATTGCTGTACACATCTGTCTTGGTAGCTGGAATCACAAATTGGATCGAATGCCCTCGTCTGCTTCTAATTAGTTTGGGTTTGGTGTAGGTCTTGTAATCTATGTCGAGCTGACCATTTAACATTTTGTAAAAACAGGTCAAACGGTGAGCTTCACGTCTGTCTTGGAGAGGGTTCCACCCCAGAGAATTCAGAGGTTTGGTAACACTCGCTTCTCTCTCATAGATGGTAGTAACAAAACAAGCTGCCTGCCTTTGGACACGATCGATGGAAGAAATGTTTTTATTAGTGTATGGGTCTCATGCTGCAACTGCGTGGTCCAAATGAGGTCTAATGAGGGTGAAGTATAGCTTCTCCTTGACAAAAGTTGAACAATGATGAATGTTGTGCGTCAGAAAATTTAGGACACCTGTTGCTTTCACCATTGCATGATGGGTCTGACCTTTCCAACGTAGATCATTTGCAATTTGATGCCAAGATACTTGGTTTGTATGGATTCTTCAAGGGTGGCACCAAGCATATTGTAAGATGTTTCAGTTGGATTCCTCTTTCTGGTGACACGCATGGTTTCACATTTGGAAGGGTTGAACTGCATGTCCCATTGTTGTGACCATTCAACCATTGTTTTTGTGCATTCAAATACTTTTCTTTATTGTTCTTGATGTCAGATCAAAGGGAAGAGGAAAAGGAAACCAAAAATAGTGCCTTTGGTAAAAGATCCAGGAAATGATGAACCTGGTGAAGCAATTCCACACATTGTGCAAAGTAAATAAAACTCATTTTGCTCTGAGATATCCATAAGGAAACAGCAATTTATTGGGAACTAAACATAGTACTTGAAATGAAGTAGTCACCAAAAGGTGCATAATTTTGAAAACCATTTTTTATGTTTCACACATTTAATGATTCTTGGTTCTTCTTGGTTTCTTGGTCCTCCAAAATATTCCAAATGGAATTTAAACTGGAGGTGGTGGAGGGAGGACTTAAGCCAGAAAGGGTTATTGGGAAGAAAGAGCTACCTTAAATTTAGTTTAATCTGGTTGGGTAACTATAGTAGGGTGGAGATTATTCCATGCTTTAATTGTGCGGGGGAAGAACGAATTGCTGTACACATCTGTCTTGGTAGCTGGAATCACAAATTGGATCGAATGCCCTCGTCTGCTTCTAATTAGTTTGGGTTTGGTGTAGGTCTTGTAATCTATGTCGAGCTGACCATTTAACATTTTGTAAAAACAGGTCAAACGGTGAGCTTCACGTCTGTCTTGGAGAGGGTTCCACCCCAGAGAATTCAGAGGTTTGGTAACACTCGCTTCTCTCTCATAGATGGTAGTAACAAAACAAGCTGCCTGCCTTTGGACACGATCGATGGAAGAAATGTTTTTATTAGTGTATGGGTCTCATGCTGCAACTGCGTGGTCCAAATGAAGTCTAATGAGGGTGAAGTATAGCTTCTCCTTGACAAAAGTTGAACAATGATGAATGTTGTGCGTCAGAAAATTTAGGACACCTGTTGCTTTCACCATTGCATGATGGGTCTGACCTTTCCAACGTAGATCATTTGCAATTTGATGCCAAGATACTTGGTTTGTTTGGATTCTTCAAGGGTGGCACCAAGCATATTGTAAGATGTTTCAGTTGGATTCCTCTTTCTGGTGACACGCATGGTTTCACATTTGGAAGGGTTGAACTGCATGCCCCATTGTTGTGACCACTCAACCATTGTATCGAGATCCGTTTGGAGAGCATCTTCATCATCAGCTGACTTAATTGGACGGTACAGCAAACAATCATCAGCGAATAGTCTGGTCGTGCTTGCGACTTTTTCATGGATGTCATTTATGTAAAGCAAAAACACATGTGGGCCAAGTACTGTGCCCTGAGGTGTACAACTCAACACCGGATGCCAATTGTAGCTCTTTCCAATCACACACACACACACACACATGCTGAAGACGTTTTGTCAGGAAACTGGAACTCCATTGTTTCATGTTGGATCGAATACCATAGAAGTCAAGCTTCCGAAGCAGTCTCTGGTGTGGGATGACATCAAATGCTCTAGATTCAATGGCATTTTATTCTCATGTACCGAGGTATAGTGAAACCCATGTTTTGTACACAGTTTAGTAACAATCTTGTTGTAAATGGGGCACAGCCATACTTAAGTACAAGAGTGTGAGATTAGTAGATCACATTTAGGCACTACACGAGAGTCGCCATGTTTCCAGTGACATCTTGTGCCCTTCAAGTTCAAAGTTCTTAAAAATGTGAGAGCCTCAAATTGGCCATAAGGGCACATTGCCCAGGAGGTGGCAGTGAGTTGGAGTTGCAGGGGTCAGCCTGACCAGGCGATGTGTCGATGCCCTCCACCGTTGTTCCGCCGCTCCGTGCCGATGCAGGCAGCATCTGATCCACACGCATGGCCATTTGTAACGGCGCCTGATCTAATTGGAATTTGGAAGGGGGAGGGATGGAGAGAGAGGGAAACCAAGGGTTATTTGAAGTCAATATTCATACCGCTACTCAAGTGAAATGTGTGGTGCTGTTCCTCCAATTCGTGCTGGGCTTGACTGACAGTGGGGGAGACCCAGGCCAAAAAGGTCAGTATGGGAATGGGAGGGGGGTTTAAAGTGTTTAGCAATTGGGAGATCAGGTAGGTTTAGGTAGACTGAGCAGAGTCCAGGATCGAACCTAGGTCTCTGGCGTTGTGGGACAGCATCTCTACCATCTGTGCCACTGTGCCTCCCTTCTCTGCATGGAAACCCAATCACAGATTGGCCAACTGGTTTGCAGAACCGTTACATTTAGTATCCCAAGGGTGAAGCAGTGTGACTATTCTCATGGGGTAGTTGCGTTTTTTAATGGAAAGTCATTCATTGTCTGAACTGTCAAAAAATTAATATTATTAATTTATTTAATTTAGTTCTAATGAATGGGATTAGTCCAAATAATGCCTAGAATAATACAATATGGTAAATGCCATTAGAGCTAAATATACAAAAGATATTTTGCAAACTATGACCCTGCACTAAGATGTAGGTTGATTGGAAAAACTCAATGGCTTGTTTTCTGAAGAATTTTGATTTGTATAATCAGTTTGTACTTTTGGTGCTGATCAGAAAATGTTATTCTTCTATTTTTAACTTGGTATATTTCTCATTTATCCTTGTTTGCAGAACATATCGATCAGAACGCTTGCCAGCAATTGCCAACATTGCTGGCAAGCGCGAGAGTAACCAATGATACCTGGGTTACATTTGTGTTAGTCTGGAAGTGATCCGTTCAATCATTTGCAGGTATTCTGTCCCTTAATCTTAAACTGTGTCCCTTTCATTCTGAAATGTGTGCATCCACATTTAGCTAAATGGGAGGATTCAATATTCATGCTGTTGGGTTGTTAAATACCCAAGTGGAATATAAGGTGTTCTTCCACTTTTGAGTGTGGCCTCACTTATTGATGGAGGTGGCTTAGGATTGGAGGGTCAGTCAAAGAAGAGGAGGTTCAAAGAGCCTAGCAACCAGGACATCTGGCGGGCCTTGGTCGATTGAGCGCAAGTATTTGGCGGATCAGTCGTCTGATCTGCACTTGTTGTTGCCGATGGTAGGAGACTATATCGGGAGGCTGGGTGTGGTGGATGGTGTTGAAGGACGTGCGTATGAGCCCCTGCCTCAATAGACAATAGACAATTGGAAAAATGTTCCCAATGTTGGGCGACTCCAGAATCAGGGGCCACAATCTTAGAATAAAGGGGAAGCCATTTAAGACAGGTGAGAAAAAACGTTTTCACCCAGAGAGTTGTGAATTTGTGGAATTCCCTGCCACAGAGGGCAGTGGAGGCCAAGTCACTGGATGGGTTTAAGAGAGAGTTAGATAGAGCTCTATGGGCTAGTGAAATCAAGGGATATGGGGAGAAGGCAGGTTGTTGATTGGGGACGAACAGCCATGATCACAATGAATGGCGGTGCTGGCTCGAAGGGCCGAATGGCCTCCTCCTGCATCTATTTTCTATGTTTCTATGTTTCTAAAATAAACAATAAGTGCAGGAGTAGGCCGTTCGGCCCTTCGAGCCAGCACCGCCATTCAATGTGATCATGGCTGGTCATCCCCTATCAGTACCCCGTTCCTGCCTTCTCCCCATATCCCCTGATTCTGCTATCTTTAAGAGCCCTACCTAACTCTCTCGTCAAATATCCATAGAACCGGCTTCCACATCTGAGGCAGAGAATTCCACAGACTCACAACTCTCTGGGTGAAAACGTTTTTCCTCATCACCGTACTAAATGGCTTACCCTTATTCTTAAACTGTGGCCCCTGGTTCTGGACTCCCCCAACATTGGGAACATGTTTCCTGCCTCTAGCCTGTCCAAACCCTTAATAATCTTATATTATACAGATTATAATATAATACATTTAAAGAACAAATCTTACCTGAAACACTAGCAGAATCAACGATCACATTAATACTTAAAAAAAGATAAAGATATAGATCCAGGCTCATATAGAGCTATTGCTTTGTTAAATACGGATCAAAAAATATTAGCGAAAACACTAGCTAGAAGACTAAGTAAATATGTTAGTAAATTAATAAACGAGGATCAAACGGGATTTATACCTAAGAGATATTCATTTAATAACCTGAGACATCTGCTTAACATAATGCATTCACACAAACCTCAAGAACAAGTTATCTATCATTTCATTGGACGCAGAAAAAGCGTTTGATCAAGTAGTATGGGAATATATGATTAAAGTATTGCAAAAATTTCAAATGGGAGAGAACTTCATCGCATGGATAAAATTATTATATAACAAACCCACGGCTAGAATATTAACTAATAATATACTATCTACGAAATTCCAATTATCAAGGGGCAATAGACAAGGATGTTCATTATCACCGCTGTTATTTGCTCTGGTAATTGAACCTTTAGCTGAAAAAATCAGAACACACCTGGACATTTACGGTTATAATACAAAATATTCAAATAACATAAAATCTTATATGCAGACGATGTCCTACTGTACATCACAAAACCCCAAATCAGTGTACCAAACATATTAAATCTAATTGAGGACTTTGGATCTTTCTCAGAATACAGAATAAACTGGAACAAAAGTGAAATTATGTCGATAAAACCGAAAGACTCAACACATTGCCCCTCGGGGATGAATAAAGTGCTTGATTGATTGATTGATTGATTGACATCTCTTGAAATTCCCCTTTAAAATAGCCACAGAAAAATTCAAATATTTGGGAATTGAAATTACTAGAAACTATCATGCTATGTTTAATGTCTTACTTAAGAAACTAAATAATCTAATCTAATTCTGGAAAACGCTCCCGATGTCTTTAATAGGTCGAATAAACGCTATAAAAATGATCTTTTTACCACAAATCCTATATTTATTTCAATCAATACCTATATATCTTCCAAAAAAGTTTTTCAAAAAATTGGACTCAGACATCACAAATTTTATATGGGATTACAAATCCCACAGAATACAAAGAGCACAACTTAGTAAACTAAAAGAGATGGGTGGTCTAGCGCTCCCTAACTTTATGTACTATAATTGGGCAGTAAATATTAAAAATATGATTCACCTGCTGGACAACTCTGCCCAGCAGGTGGACTGGATTGTAATGGAGAGAGAGGACTGCTCTCCGTGTAATACAGGAGCGACTCTCCTCTCACCAATGAATCTGAATAACAAAAATTACAATTAAAACCCAATTATACATAGCACAATTAGAACTTGGAAACAAATAAAACAGAATCTAAAATTAAGAAATCTATCTCTTTTAATGCCAATAGTCAATAATCCGTCGTTTAAACCTTCAATTATAGATAAATCATTTACACAATGGGAAAGAATGGGAATCAAAACGCTCGGAGACTTATATGAATTGGGATAATTATTATCATTTCAACAATTACAACTGAAATACAATTTGAGAAATAATCAATGTTTTAAATATCTTCAAATCCGTGACTATCTGAAAAAATACACAAAAGACTATCATAACATGCCTCCAGACTTACTGGATGAAGCAATGAAGACAAAGCCTGAATCAGCAAATCTAATATCAGACTTATACAATACTATTTTAAATATAGAAATACCTACAACTGATGGTATTAGAAGAGACTGGGAACAAGAACTAGCTATAAACATTTCAAAAGAAAGCTGGGATAAACACTTACTATATGTGCATAAATGCTCGATCATCGTACGACATACTCTAATTCAATTCAAAACATTACATAGACTATATTATTCAAAAACCAAAATAAATAAACTTTTCCCCAATGTCTCACCCACTTGTGATAAATGTCAGTCTCAAGAAGCTACCATAGCGCACTCTTTTGTTTTTTGTATAAAAATTCAAAAATTCTGGAACGAAATATTTGAAATCTTCACAAAATTAATTAAAATAAAACTTGTACCAAAAGCAGAATGGATCATTTTTGGAATAACGGAAGGTAACCCCGAATTAAATGTGTTTCAAAAGAACTTACTTAATTACGGGCTAATAATGGGAAAAAAGCTTATACTCAAATTCTGGAAAAACGCTCCAATACCAACAATAAAAATGTGGATTTCAAACGTTCGAAACACTACACCTGGAAGAGATGAGACTCCTCCTAGCAGGCAAAGCAGACCACTTCCAAAAGACGTGGTCTGCATTTATGGAACTATTACAAGCATAAGGTGCAATAGTAATTAAATAAAAATAAATGGTACCAGGATCTGGTAACGGGGGGGGTAAAAAAACACGGTTGGTATATCCTTTTTGGCGGAGTTTTGTGTTATAATAGAGCGATTGTTTCTCCTTTTTTTCTCTTTTTTTTCTAGGGTCTATTTCCTTTCTTTACTTCCTTCTCTAACTTCTTTTCGAAGGGGCTTTCTTTTCCCAACACTTTCCTGCACCTTCACGACTCTTGCTCACTTTCCTTACTTCTTTTATTTCTATCTTTTTTAAAGCTGTAAAAAAAAAAAAAAAAATATATATATATATATATATATAATCTGGAACTGGATTATAATATAATCTCAACTGGAAGGGCATCCTGGGGTCCCTGGATGAACGTGAGTGAGGGGTATAGGGAGGGGTGTTGCACCACCTGCGGTCGCAGGAGAAACTACCTGGGTGGCGGAGGTGATTTGGGTGTCATCGTCTCGGGCAATCTCCCCTGCACAGATTCCAACCTTGTAGTTCCTCAGCCCTGTACTATCTTTCTATAGTACCTTTCTATCTCCTTCCCAAAATCCCCCCTCTCCCCTGCCCCCTCACTTCTGGCCGGGAGGGGTCAGGGGAGAGGGGGAAAGGTGAGAGAGAGGAGGAGAGAGAGAGGGGGAGGTGAGGAGGAGAGAGAGAGAGTAGAGGGGAGAGAGAGGAGGGGGAGTGCGGGGAAAGAGAGGGGGGAAGGGAGTGGAGAGGGGGTTGGATGGGGGAGAGGGGTTGGAGGAGGGGAGAGGGGGGAGGGGGGTTGGATGAGGGGAGAGGGGGTTGAAGGGGGGTAGAGGAGGGTTGGAGGAGGGGAGGGAGGGGAGATGGGTGGCGCGGACAGAGGGGAGAGGAAGGGAGGATAGGGGTAGGTGGAGGAGGGGGTAGAGTGGGGAGGGGAGAGGGGAGAACGGAAAGAGTAGTGCGTAGGGGGAGAAGAGCGGGGAGAGTGAGGAGCAGAGAGAGGGGGAGGGAGGAGGGGGAGAGAGGGGGAGGGCGGAAGGAGGTGGAGATGGGGAGAGGGGAGGGAGGAGGGGGAGGAGATGGGGAGAGGGGTGAGGAGAGGGGGAGGTGGAGATTGGGGGGATATAGGGGTGAGGAGAGGTGTGAGGAGAGAGGGGGAGTAGGAAGGGTGGAGATGGGGAAGTGATTGGGGAGGGGAGGAAAGGGGGAAGGGAGAGAACAGGGATGGGGAAGGGAGGAGAGCGGGGAGGGGGGAAGGGGAGAGAGAGGTAGGGGGTGGGAGAGGTGGGGGAGGGAATGTGAGAGTGGTGGGGGAGGGGTGGAGAGAGGGGATGGGGGAGAGAGAGAGGGGTGAGGAGAGATGGGTGAGGGGGAAGGAGAGAGGGGGGAGGAGAGAGGGGTAGGAGAGAGGGGGGAGGAGAGAGGGGGGAGGAGAGAGGGGGGAGGAGAGAGGGGTGAGGGGAGAGGGGTGAGGAGAGAGTGGTGAGGAGGGGGGAGAGGGGAGAGGGAGGGAGGGGGAGAGGGAGAGAATGGGGAGGGGAGGAGAAGGGTGGGAAAGGGAGGGGGGAGGGGGATGAGGATGGGGGAGGGGAGGAGAGCGGGGAGGATGAAGGGGTGAGGGGTAGGGGGAAGGAGTGTGGTAGATGGGGGCGGGAGGAGAGAGGGGTGGGTGAGGGAGGTAGAGAAGGGCGGGGGAGGGGAAGAGGAGGGGAGAGGAGAGGGGAGGAGGGGAGAGGAGAGGGGAAGAGGGGGTGGGGAAAGGAGAGGGAGTTTAGAGGGGAGAGAGGGGAGGGGGGGAGAGAGAGGAGGGGGTGAGTGAGGAGAGTTGGAGGGGAAAGAAGAGGGAGGAGAGAAAAGGAGGGCGGGAGGTGGAGGAAGGAGAGGAGCTCGGAGAGGTGGAGGAGGGGGAGTGGTAGGGGGAGAGAGGGGAAAGAGTGGAGAGGGAGGGAAGGGGAAGAGTGGGGAGGGAGGGGGAGAGTGTAAGAGTTGGGAGGGAGGGGAAGGGAGAGGGGGAAAGAGAGGGGTGGGGAGGGAGAGGGGTGGGGGAAGGGGGGAGAGGTGGAAGAGTGGGTAGGGTGGGGTAGAGGAGAGAGGGATGGGGTGAGAGGGGGTGGGAGAAGGAGGGGGAGGAGAGGGGTGAGGAGAGGGAGAGGGAGGAGAGAGGGGTGCGGAGGGGGAGTGGGGGAGAGAGAAAATGCGGTTGGGGAGGGAGGGGGGAAAGTGTGGAGGGAGGGGGAGAGGGGTGGGGGAGAGAGGGGGAATAGTGGGGAGGGAGAGGGGGATGGGTAGGGGCAGTCCATCTATTCTCCACTCCCTAGCACCCCCACTCCTCTCCCTCTTGTCCCACACTCGTAATCACACGTTTCGACAGGCTGAGGGGCTGGTGCAAAGGCATATGTAAATGAGATCCATTGCGATTGGCCATCTGTGAGGGATGGCATTGTGACACACTAACCACCCCCCACACACACGGGGGGAAGGGTGGGAGGGGGTGACGGGATGGGGAGAGGGAGAGGGAGGGGAGAGGTGGTGGAGGTGACGGGATGGGGAGAGGGGGAGAGAGGGAAGATAGAGAGGAGGGAGAGAGAGAAGGGAGAGAGAGGGGGAGGGAGAGAGTGGGAGTGGGAGGGAGGGGGTGGGAGAAAGGTGGTGGGAGAGAGGGAGGCGAGAGAGAGGGAGGAGAGAGAGAGGGAGGAGAGGGAGAGGGAGGAGAGGAAGAGGGAGGAGAGGAAGAGGGAGGAGAGGAGGAGGAGAGGAAGAGGGAGGAGAGGAAGAGGGAGGCGAGGAAGAGGGAGGAGAAGAAGAGGGAGGAGAGGAAGAGGGAGGAGAGGGAGAGGAAGGGGAGAGAGAGAGAGAGGGGAGAGAGAGAGAGGGGGTGAGAGAGAGAGAGGGGGTGAGAGAGAGAGGAGGGGAGAGACAGAGAGGAGGGGATAGACAGAGAGAGGATGGGAGAGAGGAGGTGGAGAGAGGAGGGGAGAGAGCGGAGGGGGAGAGAGAGGGGGGGAGAGAGGGGGGGGAGAGGGGGGGAGAGAGAGGAGGGGAGAGAGAGGGGGGGAAGGGGGGCTAGAGGGGGGGAGAGAGGGGGGAAAGAGGGGGGGAGAGAGGGGGGGGAGAGTGAGGGGGAGAGAGGAGAGAGAGGTGAGAGAGAGTGGGGAGAGAGATGGGAGAGAGAGAGAGGGGAGTGAGAGAGCGAGGGGGGGGGGGGAGAGAGAGAGGGGGAGGGAGAGAAGGGGAGAGGAGAGCCATGGCTCTGAGAGCCGCTTATCTGCGTCGCTGCCTATCTGCTTACTTGCGACTTTGAAGATAGATTGCAGCGGGGATTTTCAAAAAAGATTTTCAAAGCAAACAAAAATTAAAAATATGTAAACGCAGTGTTTTTATCGAACTGTACCGTTGTCGAGAAGCAAACTCCGAATGACCGTTGGTGAAGAACGTTCTGGAAACGGCTTCCCAGCGGGCAACGCGAGCGAGCGGGAAATTACGGGCGTCAATGGCTAAGGGGAGGTGGATTATAAGTGTGAGGTGCTACATCTTGGCAGGACAAATCAAAATAGGACGTACATGGTAAATGATAGTGAATTGAAGAATGCAGTTGAACAGAGGGATCTAGGAATAACTGTGCACAGTTCCCCTGAAGGTGGAATCTCATGTAGATAGGGTGGTAAAGAAAGCTTTTGGTGTGCTGGCCTTTATAAATCAGAGCATTGAGTATAGAAGTTGAGAGGGAGAGAGAGGGAGGGAGAGAGAAAGGGAGAGGGAGGGAGAGCGGGGAGGGGGGGGGGGGAGGGAGGGAGAGAAAGGGGGGGAGAGAGATAGAGAGGAGGGGAGAGGGGGAAGGGTAGAGGGTGAGGGAGAGGGGGAGAGATAGAGAGAGAGGGAGGGGTAGAGAGAGAGGGGGAGAGAGAATGAGGGGGAAGAGAGTGAGGGGAGAAAGGGAGAGGGAAAGAGAGAGATGGGCGAGAGAGAGGGGGGGAGCGATGGGGGGAGAGAGAGGGGGAGAGAGAGGGGGAGGAGAGGGGGGGAGAGAGAGGGGGGGGAGAGAGCGGGGGGGAGGGAGGGAGAGAGAGAGAGAGGGGGAGAGAGATAGAGGGAGAGGAGGGGAGGGAGAGAGAGATAGAGGGAGAGAGGGGAAGGGGAGAGAGATGGTGGGGAGAGAGATAGAGAGAGAGGGAGGGAGGGGTGAGGGAGGGGGACAGAGAGGTGGTGGACAGAGAGGTGGGGAAGAGAGAGGATCCCGTCCATTCAACACGCGGTTGCGGCGTCAAACACACACTAACCAACCCCCCCCCCCCAACACACACACCAACCACCCCTCCCCCAACACACACACCAACCACCCCCCCCAACACACACTAACCACCCCCCCAACACACACATGAACCACCCACCCCCCCAACACACACTAACCACCCCCCTTGATATTATATTATTATTCATTGGCTCCTAATACCCCATCCCCACCCTATATCGAGGTGCAGAGAAAGTGTGGGGAGGGAGTTGAGGGGGGAAAAGAGATGGAGGGAGAGAAGGGGTGGAGGGAGGGGGGTGGAGGGATGGAGGGGTGGAGGGGCAGGAAGAGGATGGGGCAGAGAGGAGGAGATGGAGAGGGGGAGATGGAGAGGGGAGATGGAGAGGGGGATGTGGTGAGAGGGGGATGGGGGAGAGTGTGGAGAGGGGAAGGGGAGGGAGAGAGCGGGGAGGGGGTGGAGAGAAGGATGAGGAGACGGGGAGGGAGAGGGGGATGGGGAGAGAGTGGGGAGGGGAAGGGGGAGGGAGAGGGGGAATGGGGAGGGAGAGGGGGGAAGGGAGAGAGTGGGGAAGGGAGAGAGTGGGGATGGGGGGGAGAGCGGGGAGGGGCGGAGAGAGAGGGAGGAAGGGTGGAGGAGGGGGAGGGAGGGAGGAGGAGGGCGAGAGAGGATGGAGTGAAAGGGGTGAGGAGAGGAGTGAGGAGAGAGGGTGGGAGGGGGAAGGGTCCAGATGGGGGAAGGCTTGGGGAGGGGGAGGAGGGGGTGGGGAGAAAGCGGGGATGGGCAGGTGGGGGAGGGTATGTGAGGGTGGTGCGGGGCAGGTGAGGGAGGGGATGTGAGAGTGGTGGGGGGCAGGTGGGGGAGGGGGTGTGAGAGTGGTGGGAGATGGTAAGATGGTAACAAATGGTAAGAATCCCGCCAAAATGATCCTTTTTGCAGCATAGACACATAGAAAATAGGTGCAGGAGTAGGCCATTCGGCCCATAGAGCCTGCACCGCCATTCAATATGATCATGGCTGATCATCCAACTCAGTATCCTATCCCTGCCTTCTCTCCATGCCCCCTGATCCCTTTAGCCACATCTAACTCCCTCTTAAATATAGCCAATGAACTGGCCTCAACTATCTTCTGTGGCAGAGAATTCCACAGATTCACCACTCTCCGTGTAAAAAATGATTTTCTCATCTCGGTCCTAAAAGACTTCCCTCTTGTCCTTAAACTGTGACTCCTAGTTCTGGACTTCCCCAACATCGGGAATAATCTTCCTGCATCTAGCCTGTCCAACCCCTTAAGAATTTTGTACGTTTCTATAAGATCCCCCCCTCAATCTTCTAAATTCTAGCGTGTACAAGCCGAGTCTATCCAGTCTTTCTTCATATGAAAGTCCTGCCATCCCAGGAATCAGTCTGGTGAACCTTCTCTGTACTCCCTCTATGGCAAGAATGTCTTTCCTCAGATTAGGAGATCAAAACTGCTCCTATACTCAAATCCTTTTGCTATGAATGCTAACATACCATTTGATTTCTTCACTGCCTGCTGCACCTGCATGCCTACTTTCAATGACTGGTGTACCATGACACCCAGGTCTCGTTGCATCTCCCCTTTTCCTAATCGGCCACTATTCAGATAATAGACTACTTTCCTGTTTTTGCCACCAAAGTGGATAAACTCACATTTATCCACATTATACTGCATCTGCCATGCATTTTCCCACTCACCCAACCTATCCAAGTCACATTGCAGCCTCCTTGCATCCTCCTCACAGCTAACACTGCCCCCCAGCTTTGTGTGATCCGCCAACTTGGAGATGTTGCATTCAATTCCCGCATCCAGATCATTAATATATTTTGTAAATAGTTAGGGTCCCAGCACTGAGCCTTGCGGTACTCACTAGTCATTGCTAGCCAATTTTCTATCCACATCAATATAGAACCCCCAATACCATGTGCTTTAAGTTTGCATACTAATCTCTTATGTGGGACCTTGTCGAAAGCCTTCTGAAAGTCCAGATATAACACATCCACTGGTTCTCCCTTATCCACTCTACTAGTTACATCCTCGAAAAATTCTATATGATTCGTGAGACATGATTTACCTTTCATAAATCCATGCTGACTTTGTCCAATGAATTCACCACTTTCCAAATGTGCTGCTATCCCATCTTTAATAACTAACTCCAGAATTATCCCCACCACTGATGTTAGACTAACTGGTCTGTAATTTCCCATTTTCTCTCTCCCTCCCTTTTTAAAAAGTGGGGTTACATTAGCTACCCTCCAGTCCTCAGGAACTACTCCAGAATCTGAAGAGTTTTGAAAAATTCTCACTAATGCATCCACTATTTCTGCGGCTACTTCCTTAAGTACTCTGGGATGCAACTTATCTGGCCCTGGGGATTTATCGCCCTTTAATCCATTCAATTTACCTAACACCACTTCCCGGCTAATCTGAATTTCACTCAGTCCCTCCATCTCATTTAACCCCCGGTCCCTTGTTATTTCTGGCAGATTATTTATGTCTTCCTTCGTGAAGACAGAACCAAAGTAGTTATTCAATTGGTCTCCCATGTCCTTGTTCCCCATGATCAATTCGCCTGTTTCTGACTGCATGGGACCTACATTTGTTTTAACTAATCTTTTCCTCTCCACATATCTATAAAAACTTTTGCAGTCAGTTTTTATGTTCCCTGCCAGTTTTCTTTCATAATCTATTTTCCCTTTCCTAATTAAGCCTTTTGTCCTCCTCTGCTAGACTCTGAATTTCTCCCAGTCCTCTGGTAGGCTGCTTTTTCTGGCTAATTTGTATGCTTCATCTTTTGTTTTGATACTATCCCTGATTTCCCTTGTTATCCACGGATGCACTACCTTCCCTGATTTATTCTTTTGCCAAACTGGGATGAACAATTGTTGTGGTTCATCCATGCTGTCTTTAAATGCCTTCCATTGCATATCCACCGACAACCCTTTAAGAATCAATTACCAGTCTATCTTGGCCAATTCACGTCTCATACCCTCAAAGTCACCTTTCTTTAAGTTCAGGATGCTTGTTTCTGAATTAACAATGTTACTCTCCATCCTAATGAAGAACTCAACCATAGTATGGTCACTCTTGCCCAAGGGGCCACGCACAACAAGACTGATAACGAACCCTTCCTCATTACTCAATACCCAGTCTAGAATAGCCTGCTCTCTCGTTGGTTCCTCTACATGTTGGTTTAGAAAACTACCCCGAATACATTCCAAGAAATCCTCTTCCTCAGCACCCCTGCCAACTTGATTCACCCAATCTATATGTAGATTGAAGTCAACCATTATAACTGTTTTACCTTTGTTGCATGCATTTCTAATTTCCTGTTTGATGCCATCCCCAACTCCACTACTACGTTTAGGTGGCCTGTATACAACTCCCACTAGCGTTTTCTGCCCCTTAGTGTTTCGCAGCTCTACCCATATCGATTCCACATCCTCCAAGCTAATGTCCTTCCTTTCTATTGCGTTAAACTCCTCTCTAACCAGCAATGTTACCCCGCCTCCTTTTCCTTTCTGTCCATCCCTCCTGAATATTGAATATCCCTGGATGTTCAGCTCCCAGCCTTGATCACCATGGAGCCATGTCTCCATGATCCCAACTATATCATATTCATTAATAACTATCTGCACATTCAACTCATCCACCTTATTACGAATACTCCTTGCATTGAGATACAAAGCCTTCAGGCTTGATTTTACAACACTCTTACCCCTTATAAAATTATGTTGAAAAGTGGCCCTTTTTGATTTTTGCCCTGGATTTATCTGCCTGCCACTTTTATTTTTCACCTTGCTACCTCTTGCTTCTACCCTCATTTTACACCCCTTGTCTCTCTGCTCTTGCACCCATCCCCCCACCACATTAGTTTAAAACCTCCCCGACAGCACTAGCAAACACTCCCCCAAGGACATTGGTTCCATTCCAGCCCAGGTGCAGACCGTCCTGTTTGTACAGGTCCCACCTCCCCTAGAACTGGTTCCACTGCCCTAGAAATTTGAATCCCTCCTCCTTGCACCATTTTTCAAGCCACGTAGTCATCTGCAATATCCTCCTATTTCTACTCTGACTAGCCTGTGGCACTGGTAGTAATCCAGAGATTATTACCTTTAAGGTTCTACTTTTAAGTTTATCTCCTAGCTCCCTAAATTCACCTTGTAGGACCTCATCCCTTTTTTTACCTATATCGTTGGTGCCAATGTGCACCATGACAACTGGCTGTTCACCCTCCCTCTCCAGAATGTTCTGCAGCCGTTCAGTGACATCCCTGACCTTTCACCAGGGAGGCAACATACCATCCTGGAGTCTCGTTTGCGGCCGCAGAAACGCCTATCTATTTCCCTTACAATTGAATACCCTATTACTATTGCCCTTCCACTTTTTTGTCTCCCCTCCTGTGCCGCAGAGCCACCCATGGTGCCATGAACTTGGCTGCTGCTGCCTTCCCCTGATGAGCCATCTCCCCCAACAGTATCCAAAATGGTATACCTGTTTAGGAGGGAGATGACCGCAGGGGACTCCTGCACTACCTGCCTACTGGCCACCCGTTCCCTTTCTGTCCTCTTACCTTTTACCTGCGGTGTGACCAACTCACTGGATGTGCTGTTGACGACTTTCTCAACATCGTGGATGCTCCAGTATGAATCCAACCGTAGCTCCAATCGTTCAATGCGGTCTGCCAGGAGCTGCAGCTGGACACACTTCCTGCAAACGTAGTCACCAGGGACACCGACCATATCCCTTATCTCCCACATGTTGCTGGCCGAGAAAACCACAGGGCCAATCTCCACTGACATGGCTCACCCCCAAATTAAATCACCTCCCTCACGCTATAAAAATATTTATCCTTTAAACTGTACCTTTACTAATAAATACTGTACCCGTAACTCCCTGAACCCTTAACCTGAAAGCAGAAATGCAAACCTGGGGTTGCACCCAATCAGCTGCTTCCTTTGATCCGCTTTCACCAATCAGAGGCTTCCACCAGACCCCTTCTCTGGAAGTGTCATGGAACGCTGCAGATTGGGTAAATCCTCCTCTCACACCAACGGCTCCCCGGGCCTCTGTGAAGGCAAGACCCGCGCTCGATTTTAACTCACCGCCCAGGTAACTCCTCCTCTCACTCCAACGGCTCCCCGGGCCTACATCTTGAAGAGTTCTGTCCACCGCTTCAAAGCACTCCCTTCTAATCATTGGACACTCATCCCAAACAATGAGCTTCAATCTCCTGAAGAAATCTCCCGTTTTAGAGTTGCTGTCGATGTTGCACTTGGATAAGTATCTTGAATCGATAATGCACAGTTCTTCCACCAGGCATTAATGTAGCTGTGATACCTGACGATGCTACAGCAATGGCAATTTGACCTATATCAGAAATGTCTTTCCAGTTCCTCCTGATGAGTCAATGAAAATCATTGAAGATAGATCCCTTTGCAAGCAGTCGCACACGTGGTCATAAACTTCTCTCTGCTCAGCATTCAGCAGAGGCTTCTTCTCATCAACAATTCGCTGTTGTTCTGATCAATTGTAATTCAATTCATTAAGTAAATCAACATTTTCATCATCAATGTCCATCCTTTCATTTCTTGGTCGAGGCAAGGAAATTTTTTCCAGTGAAGTGTTGAAATTCTCAAGCTGGTCCTGAATATAAAACAGAGCCTGATCATGATGTCTCTCATCAATTGTGATATTCCGATCACTTTTTCTTCTTCGCTCGCTTTCAAGATAATCCTCAGACATTGAATTCTTGAAGTGATCCCATAATTGTAGAGGATCGTTGATGTCAGTATTTGCCAGCAGAGCAACAAACAAATCCCTGATTGCATTGGGGAGTCTTGTCTCCTCAGCATCTTCCATTGTTTGTTGCCAATGGTCGTCAGCTTCCAACAAACCACTTTCTCTGCAGACGTCTTTGAAGGAAGGAAGAATTACTCCATTATGTGTCTTCAAAGAGTCGAAGGACACTGGCCCTTTCACATGATGGAGAAGCAGTTTCATGTAGTAGAGGTCACCGTATTTTGGTGAAATCACATATATTCGTCCAAGAACGTTGGCTTCCAAAATACCTGGGAAGTCATCCCCTCTCTTCCCAACCTTCCGTCTTTGCCATCTCCTGCTGCTCCATGCATAAAATCGAGTCAAAGTGGTTCTCGCCATACTATCATTCATCCCTTGCTGAGCAGCATCAAAAAAGACTTGTTGTTGGTCTGGTAGATGTACATCAAGTCGAATGACAGGGGGGTCTCTGTCATGAGTTGGACATCCAAGGACTGATGCCCCTGCCTCTGAAGGACCAATGAATCTGCCAGTCTGGTACTGTTTAATCTCGTCATTTACGTTAATTCCAAAAGCTGCCTGATCACACCCCTTCAAGGTGTACTTGATGACGTATTTGATTGGCTGTACAGAGCAGCATATTTTGACGTTGAGGTGGCATTTGAAAGCCTTCAATAGTTCAGTATTATAGGGCACAACCCAATTGGAAGTAATAGTCTGTAACGTACGTCCTTCTTGATGTCCCTGAAATCCTCCCATTGCTGGAGATCTTCTCCTGTAAAGAGGATACAAATCATCTCCACACATTGTGTTTTCGACAAATGGCTTTGGAAATCTCTTGGTGCATCCTCCTTCCTTCCAACATGGAGAGGTGTCCTTGCAGAACGGTCCATGGATCATGTGCTTGAGTACCAATTAATGCAGCTAAGGATCTGCTTGCAGGTCTGAAATTTCAGCTTGCACATATCTTTCATAATGTTGAGGTCTTGGCTTACTCGCTTCATCAAGCCAAAGCAGGCAGTGGAAATGAGGCAAGCCTCTCTTCTGATATTCCACAGTCAATATGAAAGCTATACGGTTTCCAAAGAAGCCATCTGGTCCAGTGACGGTCTTGATGAATATTTTTCATTTCTGCTCGAATACTCTTGCTACTAATTCTGGTCTATCAAAAGGCTTGATTCGGGAAGAAGGAAACAGTCGGATCTCGCTCCAATTTGGATTGCAGGTCATCGTAATAATAATAATAATAATAATAATAAATACTTTATTGATCCCCTCAGGGAAATTCAGATGTCCAGAAGCTCCCAACCAACAAACCCACAGATTCAAAACGAACGCAGAGAGAAAATACATAGAATACAATGTGGACACTACCTGAGAGCAATAAATACTTAAAAAGACCAATAATTAACAGTTAAAAATTAATAATTGCAAAATGCATCCCCCTACAGCCTAGCGGTCCGAATTATAAAATCTAATGGCTGCAGGGGTGAAGGATCTCCTGAACCGCTCCGTTCTACAGGGCAGGGAGAGGAGCCGGTTGTTGTTCCGAGTGCTCTTTTGCCCCTCCAGAATTATATGGAGGGGATGCCCGGGGTTTTTCAGGATGACCTGCACCTTGTGCCTCATACGCCTCTCAAGCACCTCCATCCCAGAGTCTACTCTCCCCTCCAGCACTGAGCTAGCTCGTTTAACCAGTTTGACCAGCTTCCTATTGTTTTTTGCACTAATGCTGTTGCCCCAGCAGACAACAGCGTAGAAAATAACGCTTGCAACCACTGTGTTGTAAAACATGTGCAGCATATCCTTACACACATCGAAGGATTTGAGCCTTCTGAGGAAAAAGAGTCTGCTCTGGCCTTTTTTGTAGAGGGAGTCAGAGTTGACAGACCAGTCCAGTTTGTTGTCAAGGTGCACTCCAAGGTATTTATATGTCTGCACCACCTCAATGTCAGCCCCTGCAGCGTTGACCGGCTGAAGGGGGAGCTTGGACCTGCCAAAGTTAACCACCATCTCTTTAGTCTTTGTTGTGTTCAGGGTGAGACAGTTCTCTTCACTCCAGGCACAAAAGGCACTGGTCAAGTTCCTGTATTCCTCCTCCTGCCCGTTCCTTACACATGCCACAATCGCTGTATCATCTGAGTATTTCTGTACGTGGCATGTGTCAGACTTATAGTTAAAGTCTGCTGTGTACAGGGTGAAGAGGAACGGGGCCAGAACCGTTCCCTGTGGGGCTCCAACATTGCACACCACTGTGCCAGACACGCTGTCCCCCAGCTTGACAAACTGTGGTCGACCCGTCAGGTAGTCGTATATCCAGGAGATAAATGTGGAATCCACCCCCATCTTCTTAAGCTTGTCATTCAGAATCAGGGGTTGGATGGTGTTGAACGCACTTGAAAAGTCGAAGAACATAATCCTCACATAGCCACCGGGTTTGTCCAAAAAGGAGTAGATCCGGTGCAGCATGTAGAGGACTGCGTCATCCACCCCAATGTTCTCCTGGTATGCAAACTGTAGTGGGTCGAGTGCGTGCTGGACTTGTGGTCTCAGGAGACGAATGAGTAGCCGCTCCATTGTTTTCATAATATGGGATGTAAGGGCCACCGGTCTGTAGTCGTTGATCTCGGTCGGCCGCCCTGCTTTGGGAACCGGCACGAGACATGATGTTTTCCACAGACCTGGTACCCTCCCTGACTGGAGGCTCAGGTTGAAAATGGTCTGGAGCGGCTGAAAATGGTCTGAAAATGGTCATACTCAGTAATGAACAATGCAGCAGTGCCATACTTTCGAACGTACATCATGGCGTCCTGGAATCATTGCATCATATATCTGGGACCACCGACAAATGTTGAAGAGCGGATCATGCGCCTTCCGATGATTCCAAGTCATCATTATCATGTAATGGATCAGTCAGTCCTTTGTACGTTGTTGACCTCAACGATACCTGATTCATGTGAATATAATTGAGCCATCACTTTTCATTTTAGCCGCCATTTAACCATATAAAAATTACAGCACGGAAACAGGCCATCTCGGCCCTACAAGTCCGTGCCGAACAATTTTTTTCCCTTAGTCCCACCTGCCTGCACTCATACCATAACCCTCCATTCCCTTCTCATCCATATGCCTATCCAACTTATTCTTAAATGATACCAACGAACCTGCCACCACCACTTCCACTGGAGGCTCATTCCACACCGCTACCACTCTCTGAGTAAAGAAGTTCCCTCTCATGTTACCCCTAAACTTCTGTCCCTTAATTCCGAAGTCATGTCCTCTTGTTTGAATCTTCCCTATTCTCAAAGGGAAAAGCTTGATCACATCAACTCTGTCTATCCCTCTCATCATTTTAAAGACCTCTATCAAGTCCCCCCTTAACCTTCTGCGCTCCAGAGAATAAAGACCTAACTTATTCAACCTATCTCTGTAACTTAGTTGTTGAAACCCAGGCAACATTCTAGTAAATCTCCTCTGTACTCTCTCTATTTTGTTGACATCCTTCCTATAATTGGGCGACCAAAATTGCACACCATACTCCAGATTTGGTCTCACCAATGCCTTGTACAATTTTAACATTACATCCCAGCTTCTATACTCAATGCTCTGATTTATAAAGGCTAGCATTCCAAAAGCTTTCTTTACCACCCTATCTATATGAGATTCCACCTTCAAGGAACTATGAACAGTTATTCCCAGATCCCTCTGTTCAACTGTATTCTTCAATTCCCTACCATTTATCATGTAGTCCTATTTTGATTTGTCCTGCCAAGGTGTAACACCTCACATTTATCAGCATTAAACTCCATCTGCCATCTTTCAGCCCATTTTTCCAAATGGCCTAAATCACTCTGTAGACTTTGGAAATCCTCTTCATTATCCACAACACCCCCTATCTTAGTATCATCTGCATACTTACTAATCCAATTTACCACCCCTTCATCCAGATCATTGATGTACATGACAAACAACAAAGGACCCAACACAGATCCCTGAGGCACCCCACTAGTCACCTGCCTCCAACCCGACAAACAGCCATCCACCATTACCCTCTGGCTTCTCCCATTCAGCCACTGCTGAATCCATCTTGCTATTCCTGCATTTATACCCAACAGTTTAACCTTCTTAACCAACCTTCCATGAGGAACCTTGTCAAAGGCCTTACTAAAGTCCATATAGACAACATCCACTGCTTTACCCTCGTCAATTTCCCTAGTAACCTCTTCAAAAAATTCAAGAAGATTAGTCAAACATGACCTTCCAGGCACAAATCCATGTTGACTGTTCCTAATCAGACTCTGTTTAACCAGATGCTTATATATATTATCTCTAAGTATCTTTTCCATTAATTTGCCCACCACTGAAGTCAAACTAACAGGTCTATAATTGCTAGGTTTACTCTTAGAACCCTTTTTAAACAATGGAACAACATGCGCAGTATGCCAATCCTCGGGGACTATTCCCGTTTCTAATGACATTTAAAATATTTCTGTCATAGCCCCGGCTATTTCTACACTAACTTCCCTCAATGTCCTAGGGAATATCCTGTCAGGACCTGGAGACTTATCCACTTTTATATTTTTCAAAAGTGTCAGTACTTCTTTTACTTTGAAACTCATAGTAAAAGGTATTGTTGGAAGAGTCGTCCTCCTCTCAAAAGCTGGTCAAATTCATTCTCACGATGCATAATCCTATGTGCATAATATCTGATTAGTGTCAATTTCCTGCCGTTACTCATTTGGAGTTGTGAATGCCATCCGTCATCACCATGTTGAAAGAAAAGGATGTATTAAAATCTGTCATAAGACCTATGGGACTCTGAAATGATTTTCAGACCTCCTTCTGCTCATCCTCTTCATCTTACACTCAAGACAATGTGGCGTGATGTTGCAGCAGGCTGATTACTTTTTGGTATGAGGACAGCAACTACATTGGCAGTTTGCGTGTTAAACCTCCGTTCATGTTCTAAGGGTGGCCGGTAATTGGGATCAATAACGATTGATGCCTCTGGTAAATCTCTAATTCTCTCCGTCGTCATCACAAGTGAATCAATGTAAGGGTTGTTTAGTCTTATCATGTTTTCAAGCATCTCAACAGTGTCCCTTTGAATACCAGCATCTTGGAGAATACTCATTCGCAAATCAATGCTATCATGCGGGTCCATGAAATAGATTAGTAAAAATTTACTTTGTTGATCTTGGTCAGGCATCAACGAACCAATGAAATGATAAATCTGGCCTTGAATGATCACTGAAGGATTCCATCCATGTGCCACCACTTCCTTGGCACCGAATGACGTGAGTTGAAAGAGGCAATTGTATTGTCTAATATTCTTTCTGAACTCATGGTCTTGTGGTGTATCGCCTGTATACAAATTAATGAGTGCATTCGGGAGAGTCTTCAGAGGAGCGATGTTGACCTTACCCTTCATGCAGCAAAAGTTGGCCGTTTCTCCTGAGAAGTGGTAGGCTCGACAGTGAGGACACACATTGGTCATTTCACCAACATCAGCAGAAAGATTTCTATGCGTGAGACGTGCATTTTGTTGTCTTGTATCTCTCTGTTCATCCAGCCTTCTAGTTCTTTCATCACCTGTCTCTTCATCCATTCTTTGTATTCTTTCACGAGGTGGACGGGTTGCACTTGAACTCAAGGGGGACCAATATCCTGGCGGGGAGATTTGCAAAGGCTACTGGGGAGACTTTAAACTAGTATGGTTGGGGGGAGGGACTCAAATTGGGAAAGCTAGCAGTCAGTGTGTGAAGCAGGGGGCAGAGAATGGTAGCACTCTGACCCAAAATGTAGGGGAGAGAGAAGAAAAAGAAAATAATCAGAGAATAAGAGAGGGTGGGTTTCTTAAATGTGTATATTTTAATGCTAGGAGCATTGTAAGAAAAGTGGATGAACTTAGAGCCTGGATTGACACCTGGAAGTATGATGTTGTGGCGATCAGTGAAACATGGTTGCAGGAGGGCTGTGATTGGAAACTAAATATTCCAGGATTTTGTTGCTTCAGGTGTGATAGAATTGGAGGGGCAAGAGGTGGAGGTGTTGCATTGCTTATCAGGGAAGATATTACAGCAGTGCTTTGGCAGGATAGATTAGAGGGCTCGTCTAGGGAGGCTATTTGGGTGGAACTAAGAAATGGGAAAGGGGTAGCAACACTTATAGGGGTGTATTATAGACCGCCAAATGGGGAGCGAGAATTGGAAGAGCAAATATGTAAGGAGATTGCAGATATTAGTAGTAAGCACAAGGTAGTGATTGTGGGAGATTTCAATTTTCCACACATAGACTGGGAAACACATTCTGTAAATGGGCTGGATGGGTTGGAGTTTGTAAAATGTGTGCAGGATAGTTTTTTGCAACAATACATAGAAGTACCTACTAGAGAAGGGGCGGTACTGGACCTCCTGTTAGGAAATGAGATGGGTCAGGTGGCAGAGGTATGCGTTGGGGAACAGTTCGGGTCCAGTGATCACAATACCATTAGTTTCAATATAATTATGGAGAGGGACAAAACTGGACCTAGGGTTGAGATTTTTGATTGGAGAAAGGCTAACTTTGAGGAGATGCGAAAGGATTTAAAAGGAATAAATTGGGACAGTTTGTTTTATGGGAAAGATGTGGAAGAGAAATGGAGTACATTCAAAGGTGAAATTTTAAGAGTACAGAATCTTTATGTCCCTGTTCGGTTGAAAGGAAATCGTAAAAATTGTAAAGAGCCATGGTTTTCAAGGGAAATTGGACACTTGGTTCGGAAAAAGAGGGATATCTACAATAGTTATAGGCAGCATGGAGTAAATGAGGTGCTTGAGGAGTATAAAGAATGTAAAAAGAATCTTAAGAAAGAAATTAGAAAAGCTAAAAGAAGATATGAGGTTGCTTTGGCAAGTAAGGTAAAAGTAAATCCGAAGGGTTTCTACCGCTATATTAATAGCAAAAGGATAACGAGGGATAAAATTGGTCCATTAGAGAGTCAGAGTGGCCAACTATCTGCAGAGCCAAAAGAGATGGGGGAGATATTGAACAGTTTCTTTTCTTCGGTATTCACCAAGGAGAAGGATATTGAATTATGTGAGGTAAGGGAAACAAGTAGAGTAGCTATGGAAACTATGAGGATCAAAGAAGAGGAAGTACTGACACTTTTGAGAAATATAAAAGTGGATAAGTCTCCAGGTCCGGACAGGATATTCCCTAGGACATTGAGGGAAGTTAGTGTAGAAATAGCAGGGGCTATGGCAGAAATATTTCAAATGTCATTAGAAACGGGAATAGTGCCGGAGGATTGGCGTACTGCGCATGTTGTTCCATTGTTTAAAAAGGGGTCTAAGAGTAAACCTAGCAATTATAGACCTATTAGTTTGACGTCAGTGGTGGGCAAATTAATGGAAAGAATACTTAGAGATAATATATATAAGCATCTGGATAAACAGGGTCTGATTAGGAACAGTCAACATGGATTTGTGCCTGGAAGGTCATGTTTAACTAATCTTCTCGAATTTTTTGAAGATGTTACTCGGGAAATTGATGAGGGTAAAGCAGTGGATGTTGTGTATATGGACTTCAGTAAGGCCTTTGACAAGGTTCCTCATGGAAGGTTGGTTAAGAAGGTTCAATGGTTGGGTATTAATGGTGGAGTAGCAAGATGGATTCAACAGTGGCTGAATGGGAGATGCCAGAGAGTAATGGTGGATGGTTGTTTGTCAGGTTGGAGGCCAGTGACGAGTGGGGTGCCACAGGGATCTGTGTTGGGTCCACTGTTGTTTGTCATGTACATCAATGATCTGGACGATGGTGTGGTAAATTGGATTAGTAAGTATGCAGATGATACTAAGATAGGAGGGGTTGCGGGTAATGAAGAAGAGTTTCAAAGTCTACAGAGAGATTTATGCCAGTTGGAAGAGTGGGCTGAAAGATGGCAGATGGAGTTTAATGCTGATAAGTGTGAGGTGCTACATCTTGGCAGGACAAATCAAAATAGGACGTACATGGTAAATGGTAGGGAATTGAAGAATGTAGGTGAACAGAGGGATCTGGGAATAACTGTGCACAGTTCCATGAAAGTGGAATCTCATGTAGATAGGGTGGTAAAGAAAGCTTTTGGTGTGCTGGCCTTTATAAATCAGAGCATTGAGTATAGAAGTTGGGATGTAATGTTAAAATTGTACAAGGCATTGGTGAGGCCAATTCTGGAGTATGGTGTACAATTTTGGTCGCCTAATTATAGGAAGGATGTCAACAAAATAGAGAGAGTACAGAGGAGATTTACTAGAATGTTGCCTGGGTTTCAGCAACTAAGTTACAGAGAAAGGTTGAACAAGTTAGGGCTTTATTCTTTGGAGCGCAGAAGGTTAAGAGGGGACTTGATAGAGGTTTTTAAAATGATGAGAGGGATAGACAGAGTTGACGTGGAAAAGCTTTTCCCACTGAGAGTAGGGAAGATTCAAACAAGGGGACATGACTTGAGAATTAAGGGACTGAAGTTTAGGGGTAACATGAGGGGGAACTTCTTTACTCAGAGAGTGGTAGCTGTGTGGAATGAGCTTCCAGTGAAGGTGGTGGAGGCAGGTTCGTTTTTATCATTTAAAAATAAATTGGATAGTTATATGGATGGGAAAGGAATGGAGGGTTATGGTCTGAGCGCAGGTATATGGGACTAGGGGAGACTATGTGTTCGGCACGGACAAGAGGGGTCGAGATGGCCTGTTTCCGTGCTGTAATTGTTATATGGTTATATGGTTATATGGTTATATGGTTCCACAAGACGTTGAGTTGTTTCTTGCTGCGTTTCTTGTTCCCTTCTCTCCAGCTGTCTCTCTCGTTGATCTCTGAGACATTCAGTTCTTTCCTGCAGCATGTTTTGAGTCCTTCTCTCCCGCTGTCTCTCTCGTTCAACTCTGACACGTTCAGTTCTTTCCTGCTGCGACATTTGAGCCCTTCTCTCGCAAAGTCTCTCTCGTTTATTTCTGAGACATTCAGTTCTTTCCTGCTGTGTTTCTTCAGCCGTTCTCTCCCGCTGTCTCTCTCGTTCATCTCTGATACATTGAGTTGTGTCTTGCTGGGTCTTTTGAGACCTTCCCTCTCACTGTCTCTCTTGTTGACCTCTGAGACATTGAGTTGATTCTTGCTCCGCCTCTTCATCCCTTATCTCTTGGTATCTCTCTTGTTCATATCTGAAAAGTTGAGTTATTTCTTGCTCTGCTTCTTGTTCCCTTCTTCTCCTTATTGCTTCTTGATTTCCCTTTCTGTCATCACATGACCATCTTGCACCTCTTTTCCTCCCTCTTCTTGGCATGATTTAAAAAGCCTAAACAAAATCTATGTTGTCAATGTAGACAGATCAACTGGTTCAAAATGGAGACTTTCCTGTAGAATTAAATCAATCACAACAAAAAAAAATATTTTACAATCAGCTGTCTTTGAGGACAAAATGTATTCAGAATGGAGTCTTTCCTGCAGAATGAACTCAAACACAATGAAATAATTTAAAAGAAAACGGTGAATCTAGCGGAGCAAATAACCGAGCTCTTAAAACTGTTAAAAATGCTGTCATTCGAAATAAAGAGAGAATTAAAAAACAAACGGATTTTTTTTTTAAAAGCATTTTTTTAAATTACTTGTCTAATGTAAATTAAAGATAAACAATGAAATTCAGAACATGAAACAAAATTATCACTTGTCTAAATCAGCAGGTCAAATAAGCGCAAGGTTTTTAAACAGTCAGGCAATTATCTGTTCAAAATAAATTAAATTGAAAATAAAGATAACATTTGAAAAACATGGTTGTGGAAATCGTCAAAGAAAATAACCGCAAACAGAAAAGCAATTACCTTTTAAAATGAAGTGCTTAGTAAAAAGCGAGAATATTAAAAAAACGGGAAAATGTGTGTTAATTTGGCGGAGCAAATAACGGAAAACTCGTAATAAAAATAATTATTCAAATATAAATTCATCAGCGTACTTGCGACTTTTTCATGGATGTCATTTATGTAAAGCAAAAATAGGTATGGGCCAAGTACTGTGCCCTGGGGTGTACCACTGAACACTGGATGCCAATTGGAGCTCTTTCCGTTCACACACACATGCTGAAGACGTTTTGTCAGGAAACTGGAAATCCATCATTTCGTGTTAGAACGAATACCATAGAAGTCAAGCTTCTGAAGCAGTCTCTGGTGTGGGATGACATCAAATGCTTTAGAAAAGTCCAGCACAACTAAATCCATGATGACGTTACTATCAAGGTGCTTGGCTAGGTCATTTGTCGTCAGGATAAGCTGAGACTCGCATGATCTATGCCTCCTAAATGCATGTTGGTTGTCGGCAAGAATATTATGTTTGCTCACGTGACGCATCAGATTACTATCAATGATATGCTCCAGCAATTTGCAGCAAGTACTTGTTAGTGAAACAGGACGATAATTCATTGGGTTGGTGGTTGAACCCTTCTTAAAGAGAGGAGTGATGTTGGCATTTCTCCAATCTAGCGGAACATCGCCCGAGTCAAGCGATTGTTGAAAAATGAACAATGTTCATTTGTTCAATGTTCAATGTTGAGTGCATTGGTCAGAAAGCTTTCGCCATTCTGTTCGGTCATGTGCAACGTCTTCCACCCTCGATAGGTTAGCGTCCCAGGCTTCCAAAACCTTCTGGAATTTTTGCCTCCATGTGAGTTTTGGTTGGCCTCTTTTCCTTCTTCCGTCAGCTTGCCATATCATTGCTATCTTCGGTGCACGTTCTGGTGACATTCTGAGTACATGTCCTACAAATGTCATCCTGCGTCCCTCTTTGTAGGTATGTTACAAAACTTACCTTCAGTGGCGCTGCAGTTCTGCCACTGGCCGTGTGCGCGACGTTGGTGCCTTTGAGAGGGGGGCGGGATTTAAATGCCCTTTTTCTCCTGCCTGTCGAGGTCGATCTTTCGCAGGCTGTTCAGCTGCTTTAGAAAAATCGCACCGAAATCCGTTCTCTGAAGTTTTTGAAAAACATTGTTGGACAATTTAATCGCAGGAGTCAAATAAAAATCTACAACTAACGCCGTCAACGCCGACAACGGGACGGATCTCCTGTACGGGACAAAACGTAAGGTAAGCCATTTATTTTACATATAAACTTGCTTCTTAGGATTACTTTATTCCAAATTTCTTTATATTGAGATTATCTTTTTTTGAACTCAACATTTATTGACATAACAAAATACAAATACAGACAAAACAAAGAAACACACAAAAGACAGTCGCAAAATGACAAAATACAAATCACATAACCTCTATTAGCATCGCATCAAATCCTCTTAACATTCTATCATAAAAGCATCTTATTAACAGGCACCAGAGCAAGTTCATCCATTCATATCCTTAATAAATCTTGGCATTTGTAATAGTACCGGTTTCCATATAGTATTAAAGGCATCAGTCCTCAACTAGAGTTTAGCAGTTATACTTTCTATCAAGTATACATTTTTCAATCTTTCTCTCCACTGTTGAACATTCGGTGGCATTTTCTTTCTCCATAACACTGTTATCATCTTTTTAGCAATCAAAAGCATCACCCCAAGCAAATATATCTGATTTTGAATATCTGTCACTGCTGGTGTATCTCCTAATATGAAACAAGCCGGTTCCAAAGGCAGATCCACTTCCACAATTAATTTAATCTCTACCTGGATGTCTCTCCAGTATTGGTACAATTTGGGACAATCCCAAAAAATATGTGTGTGATCACCGATCTTCCCACATTGTCTCCAGCATAAATTTGAGGTGTTACTGTATCTTGCCAGCACTAGAGGGGTCCTAAATACTCTCATTTTAATTTTCCAATCGAACTCCCTCCAAGAGGGGCTGCTTGACAACTTATGGCCCAAGAGGCATGTCCTTTCCCATATTTCATCTGTAATAATCATTTCAATTCACATTTCTGTTTTGTTTCTATAGTATTTCCTTTTGTATAGTCTTGAAGTCCTTGATATAAATGAGATATCAAATACTTTTGTGACACTCCCTCTATAGTCATCAAGAACGTTTTTTTCCAAATTTGAAGGTAGTCTACTTAACTGCTCCCAATCTACATGTGTCTGTAATTAGTGCCGTATCTGGAGGAAGCTAAAGAAATCTGACCCTGACAGTCCAAATTAATTCTGTAGGTGCTCATAAGATTTCAAGACTACCCCACAAAAAAGCTGGTCCATAGTAATAAGCCCTTTACCTGCCCAATTTCTAAATCCCTTATCAATTTTGCTGGGTATAAAATTGGGACTAGCAGCTATCTTTATTGGTCTAGATATCGAATTAAAAAGAATTAATTGCTTTCTGATAGCTAACCACATTTTCATCCTGAATTAAATCCAATCGTTATCTACTTTTAATTTCTTCCAATTTACTTGAGTTAGAAATGGGAGCCCAGCCAGGGCAATATTAGGACATGCATTTTGTTCTATTTTCACCCATCCCGTTTCCTCGTCGTTCGTTAACCATGCTATCAAGGTTCTCAGCTGCGCTGCCCAATAATCTATATTACTAAATCTCTGTTCTTGACCGCTTTTGGCCGTCTGTGCTGCGATTTCCGAGAGAACGCCGCCACCTACGGCCGTCATTTTTGGCCACCTCGATCAGAGCCCACGTCTGCCTTCCTGGACCTGAGTATTTTTCCCATCGATGAAAAACCAGAGAGCAATTAATGTTTAAAAAAAAAATCACCATTCTCTCTGCTGCCCCTGCTGGAGGGAGGGGGAGGGACCATAAAACCAAGAAGTGGTGTGCCGCAATTAGTCTCTCATCAAGATGGAGGTCACTCTGAGCTCTGAATGACACTGAACAAATGTCCTCACAGCTGTAAGTACCCTTAATGTGGTTGGAAAATGAAAAGATGGTTAGTTTGAAGTAAAAAAGCACTGCCTGCAAATGGTTGTTTGGGGGGTTTGGGTTGAAGTAAAAAGGCACTCTCTCTCTCTCCCATCCTTTCTCTCCCCACCTCACTCTCTCCCTATCCCTCTCTCTTTCACTCTCCCTCCCCCCCTGTCTCTCTCCCTTTCTCTCTCTCCCCTCCTCTCTCTTCTACCCTCCTCTCCCTCCCCACATCTCTCCCCATCCCCCTCCCTCTCCTCTCCCCCTCTCCTCTCCCCCTCTCCTCTCCCCCCTCTCCACTCCCCCCCTCTCCTCTCCCCTCTCCTCTCCCCCCTCTCCTCTCCCCCCTCTCCGCTCCTCTCCCCCTTCTCCTATCCTCTCCTCTCCCCCCCTCTCTTCTCCCCTCCTCTCCTCTCCCCCCACTCCTCTCCTACCCCCCCTCTCCACTCCTCTCCCCCCTCCTCTCCTCTCCCCTCCTCTCCTCTCCCCCCTCTCTCCCCCTCCTCTCCTCTCCCCCCCTCATCTACCCCCTCCTCTCCCCCTCCTCTCCATTACCCCCCTCTCCTCCCCCCTCCTCTCCCCCCTCTCCTCCCCCCCCCCTCTCCTCTCCTCCCTCTCCTCTCCCCCCTCCCCCCTCTCCTCTCCCCCCCCTCTACTCACCCCCCTCTCCTCTCCCCCCCTCTCCTCTCCTCTCCCCCTCTCTCTCCCCTCTTTTTCTCCCCCTCCTCCCCTCCATCCCCTCCCCCACCGTCCCTCCCCTAAATCCCACTCCTCTCCCCTCCACACACCCCTACCCCCTTCCGTTCACCCCTCTCCCCCTCCCTGCTCCCCACCTCGCCCCCTCACCTCACCTCACCCCCCATCTCTAGATGTGACTGCAAGTTGGGGGCTATGCGTCAGTAGATAGGGTGGTTGTGGGGTAAAAGGAGCAAATTAATAATATATCAAGGGGTGTAATTAGCGTGAGTGCGGGGGGGGGTGGATAGTTAGTGTGTGTGATGCTGCTTGCCGCCCCCCCCCCCCCACAACCGCATGTTGGGGGAACAGACCCAACGGGACTGCACTTGGTCTAGTAATATTTAAAGTTGGGCATATTTAGGCCCCCTCTTTGTTTTGATAACAACAATGTCTTAAGTCTGACTCTGGTTCTCTTATTTTGCCACACAAATCTTGTTAACTCTTTATCTAATGCCTAAAATGCAACGCTAGGGACCCCTACTGGTAAAGATTGAAATAAGAAAAGCAGTCGAGGCAGAATGTTCATTCGAACAACTTCCACTCTACCACTCTACCTTAACCATAAAACCATATAACAATTACAGCACGGAAACAGGCCATCTCGGCCCTACAAGTCCGTGCCGAACAACTTTTTTCCCTTAGTCCCACCTGCCTGTACTCATACCAAAACCCTCCATTCCCTTCTCATCCATATGCCTATCCAATTTATTTTTAAATGATACCAACGAACCTGCCTCCACCACTTCCACTGGAACCTCATTCCACACCGCTACCACTCTCTGAGTAAAGAAGTTCCCCCTCATGTTACCCCTAAACTTCTGTCCCTTAATTCTGAAGTCATGTCCTCTTATTTGAATCTTCCCTATTCTCAAAGGAAAAAGCTTGTCCACATTAACTCTGTCTATCCCTCTCATCATTTTAAAGACCTCTATCAAGTCCCCCCTTAACCTTCTGCGCTCCAGAGAATAAAGACCTAACTTATTCAACCTATCTCTGTAACTTAGTTGTTGAAACCCAGGCAACATTCTAGTAAATCTCCTCTGTACTCTCTCTATTTTGTTGACATCCGTCCTATAATTGGGCGACCAAAATTGTACACCATACTCCAGATTTGATCTCACCAATGCCTTGTACAATTTTAACATTACATCCCAGCTTCTATACTCAATGCTCTGATTTATAAAGGCTAGCATACCAAAAGCTTTCTTTACCACCCTATCTATATGAGATTCCACCTTCAAGGAACTATGCACGATTATTCCCAGATCCCTCTGTTCAACTGTATTCTTCAATTCCCTACCGTTTATCATGTACGTCCTATTTTGATTTGTCCTGCCAAGGTGTAGCACCTCACATTTATCCGCATTAAACTCCATCTGCCATCTTTCAGCCCATTTTTCCAAATGGCCTAAATCACTCTGTACATTTTGGAAATCCTCTTCATTATCCACAACACCCCCTATCTTGGTATCATCTGCATACTTACTAATCCAATTTACCACACCTTCATCCAGATCATTGATGTACATGACAAACAACAAAGGACCCAGCACAGATCCCTGATGCACCCCACTAGTCACCTGCCTCCAACCTGACAAACAGCCATCCACCATTACCCTCTGGCTGTTCCCATTCAGCCACTGTTGAATCCATCTTGCTATTCCTGCATTTATACCCAACAGTTGAACCTTCTTAACCAACCTTCCATGAGAAACCTTGTCAAAGGCCTTACTAAAGTCCATATAGACAACATCCACTGCTTTACTCTCCTCAATTTCCCTAGTAACCTCTTCAAAAAATTCAAGAAGATTAGTCAAACATGACCTTCCAGGCACAAATCCATGTTGACTGTTCCTAATCAGACCCTGTTTATCCAGATGCTTATATATATTATCTCTAAGTATCTTTTCCATTAATTTGCCCACCACTGAAGTCAAACTAACAGGTCTATAATTGCTAGGTTTACTCTTAGAACCCTTTTTAAACAATGGAACAACATGCGCAGTATGCCAATCCTCGGGGACTATTCCAGTTTCTAATGACATTTGAGATTTGAGATTCTAATGACATTTGAGAATGACATTTAAATTAGAGATAGTGGGAGAATATCCCATCTGTGCATGTCTGCCTTAATCTTCTTGAGTAATTTACCATAGTTAGCTTCATACAATGCGGTGATAGAGGAAGTGATGACAATACCTTGATATCTAAAACCCTCCCGGGACCAATGGAACCTGACCTGATCATTTCATTGTGAGGGCCACAGACCTGACAGCATCATTGCTTCTGATTTTGAGTCATTTATTTTATATCCCGGTATTACTCTATAATCCTGTAAAACTAGCATTAGGTAGCAATGTTACAAAATTTTGACATTTTAAAAATCAAGTCTGCAATTTATCCGATAAGATAAAGCATAAAAAGAAGTTTAATTTGACACCTAATTCACTTTCATATCTCAAGAATTAAAAAAGTTTTGGCCATTTTCATACTCGGAAATTAGCATCTTGTTCCCTTTTGATTTTCTATGGACATTACAAAAAAGCTGTGATCGTGGACAGTAAAAAACCTATAACTTTCTTAAAAATTAAGAGAACTGAATGAAATTTTCAGTTATCATAGATTGAAGCATTCTGAAACAAATATAAAATAATCTTACTTGGATGACCTGAAATTAAAGCATATAGTTAGTTAGTTACCCAAGTGTAGCTAATTCCAAACTTCAATTACTAGATCTAAACATCTATCCATTTCTTAAGAAAAGATTAACATTTTTAAATAGCCTAAGTATCCAAATAATATTCACAACGAATTCACAATAAAACATGATTTTAAAATCTCATTTACATTAATTTATAGGCCAAATGGAAGGAATTTAGTGTTCAATTGCTGTAAATTAATTTCATTTAAATCAGCTTTCGAGTGGGTTCCTGTGGAACGCGCTGGTTGAGAACGTTCACATTGCGGTAGATTTGTGCCCCCAAATGCCCAGAAAAATACTGCGGGATATAATGGGCCCCGAATTAGCTACTCGCAACATTAAACTTTGTATAAAGGGATCTTAAGAAGCCCTTTTTAACGTAAAGATAAACAGCCTACCTTCCGTTGTCCCCTGTATGAGATCCGGCCCGTTGTCGGAGGTCGCGGTTTTAGAGGTTAATTTTTAACCTACTATAACAATACTATAAACCCCTTAAAACTAAAAATAGCTCAAGCGACGGAATCTTCCAGCGATTTTTCGTTAATAATTAACTAGGCTGAACAAGCTCGATTTGAACAGCCTAGGGAAAATCGCGTTTTAAACCCGCCCCCTCTAAATGGCGCCAAAATCGCCCACACGGGCTGGGACAGATTTTCAGCGACAGATTTCCTACATTAGGCGAGGCACTGAGGAAATAGGGTTACTCACATAGATCATAACATCATCTGCAAATAGTGACATTTTTTGGTCCCCCCCCCCCGATCATCTTTAATGCCCTCAATATAGTAATCTTGCCTAATAGTTTCTGCGAGCGAGCAGCTCTAAACATAAGACAAAAAGCAGGGGACTCAAACTGTCTCCCTGTCTAACTCCCCTCTTTAATTAAAAAAACTCAGAGCAACCTCACTCTTGACTTTGGATTTAAATATAATATTTTCACCCAATTAATAAATGTTGTGTAGAACCCCATGTTATCTAGTGCGTATTCAAGATAGACCCAATCTACTCTGTCGAAAGCATCTTGAGCATCTAAACTTAATAGCATTGAAGTCTGATGCTTCCTTTTTGCACATGTCATGATATTCAGGACCCGCCTAATATTATTGGCTCCCTGTCTACCCGGTATGAACCCTGTTTGATCAGGATGTATCAATTGTTTTATAATTTTTTGGGGTTCTCTTGGTTAATATAGTACTGAGTATCTTTAGGTCGTTGCATAAGAGACTTATTGGTCTGTAGCCCTCACATCCTGTGGGATCCTTCACTTCCTTATAAATAACAGAAATTATAGCCTCGGCCCATGATCTCGGTGGGTTACCTTCAGCCAAGGCATAATTATAGACTCTAGCCAGAATCGGGGAAAGCTCGTTCTCAAAACATTTATAAAACTCTCCTGGAATCCCATCCGTCCCCGGGGACTTGATCTTCTTTAAATTTTTAATTACTTCTTTTATTTCCTGCTCTTTTATTTGTGTTGTCATATTTCTCGCATATTCTTGAGAAAGGCAGGGCATTTTTAATCCAGAAAAGAAAGTTCTAAACTTTTCCTCTTTATCTATGATTTCAGGAGAGTCGTATAACTGTTCATTTTTAAACGCTTCTGTGATTTCTCGTGGTTGTGAAACTAAATTTCTAGAAATTGGATGTAGAACTTTGGAAACTACTCGATTAGCTTGCTTCTTACGCAACTGAAATGCCAGAAGGCGACTAGCCCTGTTTCCCTTCTCATAGTATTTTTGATTTAAGAATTGAAGGGCTCCTTCCGTTTTATATGTTAGAAACTCTTCTAACTCATGTATTTTTTGTTTTAGATCCTTAAACAGATTTTTGTTTCTATTGTTACTTTTGTGTTCTACTTCTAATAACTTTATTTTACTTTCCAAGTCAGATTGTTTCTTCAACCTATTCTTCCTTACTCTACTCGATATTTCAATCATTTTGCCCCATTACTGCTTTTGAGCCATCCCAAAGAGTGGATGGTGTTACTTTACTATTGTCATTGTGGTCAAAATACTCTTTAATACAATTCCTAATATCCTGTATCACTACGCTATCTGTCAATAAATAAATTTTTGCTCTCCAGTATTTAAAACTCTTTTCAGTTCCTAACTCCAAGGTAAGGATTATTGGCGCATGGTCACTGATTGAACCAATTTTACAATCTACCACTTTATATGTATTTGTTTGAGAACACAAAGCATATTTATACGTAACTTCCGTGCATGTTCGAAAATAAGGTATAATCCCTCCCCCTTGGATTTTTATATCTCCATGAGTCGACTAATCCTAACTCCCCTAGCATATTATTTAATTTATATATATTTTTTTGTTTTGTTATACTCATCTGGTAATCTATCCAGCCTCCCATCAAGGACCACATTGAAATCACCACCTAGTATTATCATACCTTTGGCATTTTCTGCAATTATATTTGCAATGTCTCTAAAGAAAGAGTAATCATCTTCCGTTGGTGCATAAATATTTACTAGACTAAATGGGACCCGCTGGGAGGGAGGGCTGGTCACCAACACAATATTCCACCTCTCCACCAATTCCAATATTGCTCGCCAGTGGGGGGGAGGGGGGCTTTCTGTTGTGCTAGTATGGGTGTTGCTGGCCGAAGGTACTGGTTTCCAGAGGGCTAGTATTAACATTGTGGGCCGAATGGATTCTTGGGCTGGCAGCCAACTGTTGCAACATTTTTAGAACCAAGCCAGGGCAAACAGTTTGGCTGCAGCCACCCGACAACCAAAATTCATTTTGTGAACACAAACTTTTTAAAAAGGCGAGGCAAACAATTGGGCTGCAGCCACTTGACAACCAAAATTCATTTTGTCAACACAAACTTTTTAAAAGGCGAGGCAAACAATTGGGCTGCAGCCGCCTAACAACCAGAATTCATTTTGTCAACACAAACTTTTTAAAAAGGCAAGGCAAACAATTGGGCAGCAGCCACCTGAAAACCAAAATTCATTTTGTGAACACAAACTTTTTAAACAGGGTAGGCAAACATTTGGGCAGCAGCCAATTTACAGCTGCATCGAGGGGACTCACCGTGGAGTTTACGTGCGTTCAGTGTTATTCGCAGCTCAGAGAGACGTGACCCTCTCGCTTCCTGGGTCTGGCAGAGACTGAGTGAGGGACTACACTTCCGGGTTTTGTAGTCCCCCCTGCCGCCAGCGGGGGCAGCAGAGAGAATGGGGAATTAAAAAAAACATTCATATCTTTCTGATTTTTCATCGATGGGAAAAATCCTCCGGTCCCGGAAGGCGGAGGGGGGCTCTGAGCGAGGTGGCCAAAAATGACGGCCATAGGTGGCGGCGTTCTCTCGGAAATCGCAGCACAGTGGGCCAAAAGCGGTGAAGATCAGACTTTTAGTAATATAGATAACCGATACTACCATCCCACTTATTGTACCAATAACCATTACATATCTTCCCAATGTATCTTGGAGTACTTTTTCCACAGAGAAAGCTACATTTCTATTGAAAAGGATAGCCACTCCTCTCCTTTTCCCATAGGAGGCACTAAATATCTCACCAACCCATCTATATTACTAAAAGTCTGATCTTGACCGCGTTTGGCCCACTTTGCTGCGATTTCCGAGAGAACGCCACCACCTACGGCCGTCATTTTTGGCCACCTCGATCAGAGCCCACGTCTGCCTTCCTGAACCAGAGTATTTTTCCCATCGATGAAAAATCAGAGAGAAATTAATGTTTTTTTTTAAATCACCATTCTTTCTGCTGCCCTTGCTGGAGGGAGGGTGAGAGGACTATAAAACCAGGACGTGGTGTGCCTAAATCAGTCTGCAAGATGGAGGTCACTCTGAGCTCTGAATGACACTGAACGAATGTCTACACAACTGTGAGTAAGTACCCTTAATGTGGTTTGAAAATGAAAATATGGTTAGTTTGAAGTAAAAAAGCACTGCCTGCAAATGGTTGTTTGGGGGGTTTGGGTTGAAGTAAAAAGTCTCTCTCTCTCTCTCTCTCTCTCTCTCTCTCTCTCTCTCCCCTCCTCTCTCTCCCCACCTCTCTCCCCATCCCCTCTCCTCTCACCCCCTCTCCTCTCCCCCCTCTCCTCTCCCCCCTCTCCTCTCCCCCCTCTCCTCTCCCCCTCTCCTCTCCCCCTCTCCTCTCCCCCCCTCTCATCTCCCCCCTCTCTCCTCTCCCCCCTCTCTCCTCTCCCTCCCCCTCTCCTCTCCCTCCCCCTCTCCTCTCCCCCTCTCCTCTCCCCCACCCCTCTCCTCCCCCCTCCTCTCCCCTCATCTCCTCTCCCCGTCTCCTCTCCCCCTCTCCTCTCCCCCCCTCTCCTCTCCCCCCTCTCCTCCCCCCCCTCTCATCTCCCCCCTCTCCTCTCCTCTCCCCCTCTCCCCCTCTCCCCCCTAACAATTATAAACAAAAATAAATGGCAGGTATCTCCCCCCCACCCTAGAGAGCCCCCCTCTGTCCCTCTCTTTGATAATACATTTAAATCAATTGGAAAATATAATACATTACAAAACCAGCCGTATCTGTGCTGTAAAAAGTGGCATAATTATCCTTCATCACAACAACAAAACAAAACCAGAGAGTATATGTACAAACTATTTACATATTATTTGTCTCATCTTATACTATTGTCTGATCATATAGATGTTAATTGTCCACTTCATTAACTCACTGGTCTCTTTCAGACATTTTATCATTTGCACATATGACCCATGTGTCTGTGGTTATTTCAAACCTATCTATAGTCCATCTCCTATGATACCCAGTATGGTGCGAAGATCTTCCTCTGACAGATTTGCCAATCCTCTTTGGCCACTTGCTTTATTCATTCCCCCTGACCAGTTGTCTCGCAGCAATTCTCTATTCAACACATCTCTGGACGTCTGATGTAAATCCCCATCTTCTCCAGTGTAGGTACTGCCTCAGTCAATGTCCTGAAGGATTTAACTCCAGAATCTAGGAAGATCTTGAGCTGTGCTGGGAATGGAGACTTGGCTTTAATATTTTTCTCCCACAGTTGCTTAATCATCTGTCTTACCTCCTTGCGCTTTCTCTGGACTTCTGGCAAATAGTCTTGATCAAAATACACTCTGTCCCCATCATATATTATCTTTCGCTGCTTCCAAGCCCGTTGCAACACGAGATATTTCGTATAATAGTCTAAAAATCTAACTATTATAGATCTTGATGGGGCTAGCTCTGCACTCGGTCTAGCTGCGAGGGACCTATGTGCTCTCTCTATATTATTAGTTAATCCTTCCGGTTCTAGGGATTTCCTCAACAGTTCATTTACATGTCTTTTTTTTCCCTTTCCCTCTGTGACTCCATATATCCGCACATGTTTACGCCTCGCTCAATTTTCCAGGTCCAGGCATTTCTCTGCTAACTTAACTTCTCTCTGTAACAGGTAGTTAATCACTTTCTCTTGTTTCATTTCCTTATCTTCTGTTGAACTTACTCTGACCCCCATTTCCTTCAATTTTCCTTCCAGCCTTTCCATTCGAGCTGTTAAATCCGTCATTTTATCCTCCACTCTCGTTAATCTCTGTTTTGTATCTTCTGAGGCTTTTCTCTGTTCTTTTCTCAGTTCTCTCAACTCGGAGAGAATTAACGGGCTTTCCTTATCAGGCTCGGCGACATCTCGGAGTCTGTCAGCTTCTGACCTTCATTTTTCCTTTCCCTCCGCGCTCGGACACTTTTTGTCGACCCATCATGTTCAGACAGCCGTTGACGCTCCTTTCTCCTCGTTTATCACAGTATTTTTCTTTCTTATGGCTGGTTTGAAGAGGACCTCCCGGGGAGCATGTCATTTCCACAGCCTGCACTGTCATGGCGTCACCGGAAGTGATATTGAGATTTTTTAAATCTCAAAATTTTGTAACATTGCTAATATGGGGAGAAGGCAGGCACGGGTTATTGATTGGGGACGATCAGCCATAATCAGAATAAATGGCGGTGCTGGCTCGAAGGGCCGAATGGCCTCCTCCTGCACCTATTTTCTATGTTTCTAAAATAAACAATAGGTGCAGGGGTAGGCCATTCGGCCCTTTGAGCCAGCACCGCCATTCAATGTGATCATGGCTGATCATCCCCAATCAGTACTCCGTTCCTGCCTTCTCCCCACATCCCCTGACTCCGTTATCTTTAAGAGCCCTACCTAGCTCTGTCTTGAAAGTATCCAGAGAACCGGCCTCTACCCCCCTCTGAGGCAGAGAATTCCACAGAATCACAACTCTCTGTGTGAAAAAGTGTTTCCTCATCACCGTTCAAAATGGATTACTACTTATTCTTAAACTGTGGCCCCTGGTTCTGGACTCCCCCAACATTGGCAACATGTTTCCTGCCTCTAGCGTGTCCAAACCCTTAATAATCTTATATTATAAAGATTATAATATAATCTGGATCTGGATTGTAATATAATCTCAACTGGAAGGGCATCCTGGGGTCCCTGGATGCACGTGAGTGAGGGGTATAGGGAGGGGTGTTGCACCACCTGCGGTCACAGGAGAAACTACCTGGTGGCTTAGGTGATTTGGGTGTCATCGGCTCGGGCAATCTCCCCTGCACAGATTCCAACCTTGTAGTTCCTCAGCCCTGTACTATCTTTCTATAGTACCTTTCTATCTCCTTTCCAAAATTCCCCCTCTCCCCTGCCCCCTCACTTCTGGCCTATATCTGAGCTGCTGAGTGCAACAATGACATCACAATGTGAGGTTGCAAACGGTAACCACAGCAGGAAAGGTTGAGAGACAGAGAGGGAGAGAGAGAGGGAGATAGAGAGAGATAGAGAGGGAGAGAGAGAGAGAGAGAGAGAGAGAGGAATCATCGCGATCTCGATTCTCTCTTTCGTCTCTCTCTCTCCTCCGCTCTCTCTCCTCTCTCTCTCTCGCGCTCATCTCTCTCTCTCCTCTCTCTCTCTCTCCTATCTCTCGCTCTCTCTATCTCTCTCTCTCTCTCTCTCCTCTCTCTCTCTCTCTCTCTTCTCTCGCTTCTCTCTACTCTCTCTCTCTCTCTCTCTCTTCCTCTCGCCAGAACCATACCTTAGTCTCTTCCCTTATCTAATCCTTTCTACGATCGCCTCTATATCTCCTTCTCGCGATATCTTGCGAGAGCTTGAATCGACTGTCCCTCCGCCTCTCTCGTTTGCCTCTTGCTCTCGCGCCCGCTCCCCGGCGCTCTGCCCCGCGCGCTCGCGCGCGCGCTCGCGCGAGAATCCGCCCGCGCGCTCGCTGGCTTGCTCGCCGCCGTGCTCTGCCTCCCCCGCGCTCGCGCCGCGCTAGACGCCAGCTCGAGTGGGAGAGAGAGGTATATATATATGGTTGAGAAATGATTGCTTATAACTTAGATAATTAGTAGAGATCTGCCGGTGAATGGATCTGTTAAAGATAAAGAGGTGGTATCAATCTGAAACCAAAGGATGATTGCTAAACAATACACAGTCGATCATTTAGCATCAGTGGACTCTCCACTGACGTGCTGAGTGTATCCATTCATCATTTCCTATGTTCAACATCTGTCAGCCTTGATAGAACACACCTGCCTTTGAAAATCGAGAGAGAGAGAAGAGAGAGAAGCTAGAGAAGTGAGATATCGCTAGAATTAGCATAGAGTATACATGCGCTCCTCTCTCGCGCTCCTCTCGCGCTGCGCTCTCGCTCTCTCGCTCGCTCTCTCTCGTTCTCTCTCTCTCTCTCTCTCTCTCGCTCCTCTCTCTCTCTCGCTCTCTCTCTCTCTCTCTCTCTCGCGCTCGTCCTCTCCCCTCGTCTCTCTGGAGCTCTCTCCCGCACCGAGAGAGAGAGAGTCCATCCTCATTCCTGTTCTAATCAACAGTTTGGGTTGTTACGAATGAGTATGCTGCATGAATCATAACGCTAGTGTTTTGAGAATTTGAAAGTTTGCGCCTTAAGAGGTAGTTGCTGGACTTAGACTTGGGCTTAGTTCCTCCCACACTGTTGAGTGCATTGGTCAGCAAGCTTTCGCCATTCTGTTCGGTCATGTGCAACGTCTTCCACCCTCGATAGGTTAGCGTCCCAGGCTTCCAAAACCTTCTGGAATTTTCCCCTCCATGTGAGTTTTGGTCGGCCTCTTTTCCTTCTTCCGTCAGCTTGCCATATCATTGCTTTCTTAGGTGCACGTTCTGGTGACATTCTGAGCACATGTCCTACAGGTTTCATCCTGCGTCCCTCTATGTCCTGGCTGAGAGGTTTTGTTGCAGTATCCCAGTAGACAAATGCATTCTCGGGTGTCTTTCCTTTGAGAACCACCAACTTACAAGAGATACAGCTGTATCAATTACTGAAATGAAGTATGGGAAATCAGTGATGGTATTGCCAGCATAAATAATGACTGGGAATTAATTAATTAAAATGTTAAAATTATTAAAGATATGTATATTTTTCTCTTTGTAAAAGCAGTGGAAAGGAAGAAATGAATAAACCAAACACAAGCAGAATATTGAAAATCATGAACTTGGTGGGTAGTGATATAGATGCACAAATTGTTTTAACATCAATCAATTTGAATAACATTCATATCAATTTCTAAAGTGAAGTTTTCTGTTAATGTATACATAGTTTATAAATTCTAAACTAATGCTATCTATAATATAAAGCAGGAAAAGTTCACATGTTATAGGGGTGGAATTGGGCCATTTGGCCCATTGGGTCCACTGCCATTCAATCATGGCTGAACTCTGCCATATTTAGCATTTTCCTCCTGCAGTCCATTTTATGTTCTCACCATTCGAGGCATGAAAACTGGCCTTTCGGCCCACCTTATCCTTGCCAAGCAAGATTTATTCTAGTCCCATTTGCTTACATTTGGCCCATATCTCTTCAACTCTTTCCTATTCACATGTGCTTGTCCAAGTGTTTTTTGAATGCTGCTATCTTCTTCTGTCGTATATCTTTTAGCCAGGCCAACGTGTCATCGTCCAAGTCAATCTGACCTCAATCACCATTCGGTGGCCGGTGTTTGGGGCAACTGGTGCTCCACTGTCTGTGTTGGGGCCCCACACTCGCAACAGGCACTGTCCACGTGGCCCCACCTCTTCATCGCTACTCCATAGCGTCCGATGGCTGTCCTCAAGCGGTTGAGCGTTGTCCACTGCTTTCGAGGCAGATCCTGGCCAGGGGCTCGTAGGCATCCAGAGACAGTCCGCAGGGCGCTGTTGAGGAGCAGCATCCAGCTTCTTGGCGTGAGCGCTATGACACCAGACTGGGGCGCAGTACTCGGCGGCTGAGAACGCCAGGGCCACTGTGGACATGCGCAGTTTCTTCGTCGTGGCTCCCCATGTGGTGCAAGCTAGGCGGCGTATCAGTGAGGCACGGGCGCTTGTCTTTGCCTTGTCACCTTCCAGGTGTTGTTTGAATGACAACGTTCTGTCGAGCTTCACACCGAGGTACGTGGGGACGGGCTGGGACCGTAACCGGGCATTATCCACCATGACGTTCATCTAGTGGGTCACTTCCCTGTTGTTGAGGTGGAACGAACCTGTCTCCACCACTTCCACTGGAAGCTCATTCCACACCGCTACCACTCTCTGAATAAAGAAGTTCCCCCTCATGTTACCCCTAAACTTCTGTCCCTTAATTCTGAAGTCATGTCCTCTTGTTTGAATCTTCCCTATTCTCAAAGGGAAAAGCTTGTCCACATCAACTCTGTCTATCCCTCTCATCATTTTAAAGACCTCTATCAAGTCCCCCCTTAACCTTCTGCGCTCCAGAGAATAAAGACCTAACTTATTCAACCTTTCTCTGTAACTTAGTTGTTGAAACCCAGGCAACATTCTAATAAATCTCCTCTGTACTCTCTCTATTTTATTGACATCCTTCCTATAATTAGGTGACCAAAATTGTACACCATACTCCAGAATTGGCCCAATTATAGGAAGGATGTCAACAAAATAGAGAGAGTACAGAGGAGATTTACTAGAATGTTGCCTGGGTTTCAACAACTAAGTTACAGAGAAAGGTTGAATAAGTTAGGTCTTTATTCTCTGGAGCGCAGAAGGTTAAGGGGGGACTTGATAGAGGTCTTTAAAATGATGAGAAGGATAGACAGAGTTGATGTGGACAAGCTTTTCCCTTTGAGAATAGGGAAGATTCAAACAAGAGGACATGACTTCAGAATTAAGGGACAGAAGTTTAGGGGTAACATGAGGGGGAACTTCTTTACTCAGAGAGTGGTAGCGGTGTGGAATGAGCTTCCAGTGGAAGTGGTGGAGGCAGGTTCGTTGGTATCATTTAAAAATAAATTGGATAGGCATATGGATGAGAAGGGAATGGAGGGTTATGGTATGAGTGCAGGCAGGTGGGACTAAGGGAAAATAATTGTTCGGCACGGACTTGTAGGGCCGAGATGGCCTGTTTCCGTGCTGTAATTGTTATATGGTTATATGGTTAACACACAGCAGTGAGATGGGTAGGTATCCCTTGGGGTCATCGCTAGGCTTGTTTGGCTTCGGCGGAGCGATCACCTTGGCACGGCACCAGATCTTTGGCTGCTTCAGGCAGCGGAAACACATGGAGAAGAAGGAGCATAGCAAGTCAGTTGCCTTCTTGCATTGGTGCTGTTATAAATGCTGTTATAGTACATGTTTTAATTATCTCCTCTGGCAGCTCCTTCTATATACGCACCACCTTGTGGAAATGGTCGACCCTCCAGTTCCTCTTGAATATTGCCCCTCACCTTAAATATATGTCCCATGGTTCTTGATTTCCTCTACTCTGGGTAAAAGGCTGTGCATTCATGCTCATGATTTTGTACACCTTGTCTTGTATTCCATCTGGAATTTCTTTATCAATTTATTGGTTCTCCTTTGAGTTCTAAATGCTCCCATTCTTCAGGTCAAAAACTATATCTGACAACTTATGTGCTTGTTAACACTCCCTTTAATTTCTCATGCCAGCTATGAATAATTCACTGTTTTTTGTTTGTTTTTGTGCATTCAAATACTTTTCTTTATTGTTCTTGATGTCAGATCAAAGGGAAGATAATGTGGACAAAACGGAAACCTAAAATAGTGCCCTTTGAAGATGATCTAGAAAATGTTGAACCTGGTGAAGCAATTCCACACATTATGCAGGGTAAATAAACATCATTTTGCTCTGAGATATCCATAAGGAAACAGCAATTTATTGGGAACTGAACATAACACTTGAAATGAAGTTGTCACCAAAAGGTGCATAATTTTGAAAGTCAATTTCTATGTTTTTCACATTTAATGATTCAATGGTTTTTTATTGTCTCATGTACCTAGGTAGAGTGAAACTCATGTTTTGTACACAGTTCAGTAACAATCTTGTTGTAAATGGGGCACAACCATACTTAAGTACAAGAGTGTGAGATTAGTAGATCACATTGAGGCACTACACGAGAGTCGCCATGATTCCAGCGACATCTTGTGCCCTTTAAGTTCAGAGTTATTAAAAATGTGAGAGCCTCAAATTGGCCATAAATTAAATTAAATAAAATTTCTTTATTTATATAGCACATTTTTAGTCAACTTGCATTGACCCCAAAGTGCTTCACATAATTACATTCACACACACAGGCAAAGGTGGGTGAAGTGTCTTGCCCAAGGACACACACAGGCAAAGGTGGGTGAAGTGTCTTGCCCAAGGACACAACGACAGTATGCACTCCAAGCAGGATTCGAACCAGCTACCTTCCGGTTGCCAGCCGAACACTTAGCCCATTGTGCCATCTGTCGCCATAAGGACACATTGTCCAGGAGGTGGCAGTGAGTTGGAGTTGCAGGGGTCAGCCTGGCCAGGCGATGTATCGATGCCCTCCACCGTTGTTCCGCCGCTCCGTGCCGATGCAGGCTGCATCTGATCCACACGCATGGCCATTTGGAACTGCGCCTGATCTAATTGGAATTTGGAAGGGGGAGGGATGGAGAGAGAGGGAAACCAAGGGTTATTTGAAGTCAATATTCATACCTCTACTCAAGTGAAATGTGTGATGCTGTTCCTCCAATTCGTGCTGGGCTTGACTCTGACAGTGGTGGAGACCCAGGCCAAAAAGGTCAGTATGGGAATGGGAGGGGGATTTAAAGTGTTTAGCAATTGGGAGATCAGGTAGGTTTAGGTAGACTGAGCAGAGTCGAGGATCGAACCTAGGTCTCTGCCGTTGTGGGACAGCAACTCTACCATCTGTGCCACTGCATGGAAACCCAATCACACATTAGACAACGGGTTTGACGAACCGTTACATTTAGTATCCCAAGGGTGAAGCAGTGTGACTATTCTCATGGGGTAGTTGCGTTTTTTAATGGAAAGTCATTCATTGTCTGAACTGTCAAAAAATTAATATTATTATCTAATATTAATTTAATTAATTTAGTATTAAGAAATGGAATTAGTCCAAATAATGCCTAGAATAATACAATATGGTATATGCCATTAGAGCTAAATATTCAAAAGATATTTTGCAAACTATGACTTACAAACTATGACTGTACTAAGATGTAAGTTGATTGGAAAAACTCAATGGCTTGTTTTCTGAAGAATTTTGATTTGTATAATTAGTTTTTACTTTTGGTGCTGATCAGAAAATTTTATTCTTCTACTTTTAACTTGGTATATTTCTCATTTATCCTTGTTTGCAGAACATATCGATCATAACATATCGATTAGAATGCTATCCATAATACAACGTATTAATTCTAAACTAATGCTATCTATAATATAACGCAGGTGAAGCAGCCTGGACGAGGTCAGGAAAAGGCCAGACGCCAGGCAGGTTCCAACAGTAGTCTTTAATCACACAGCGAGAGCACACACAACCGAGGGTCCTCTGGAAACCCCATGGCAGACCAACACCCCTGTCCCTCAATCGGCGACGGGGATGATCCAAGGAGTGGCCTAGCCCCCAGGGACCGCCACACAGGTAAAGTTCACAAGTTATAGGAGTAGAATTGGGCCATGTGGCCATTGGGTCCACTGCCATTCAATCATATCTGATCACTGCCTCCTAATCCCATTTTCCTGCCTTCTCCCCATCTCCCTTGACACCCGTTCTAATCAAGAATTGGTCTATCTCCGCCTTAAAAATATCCACTGACTTGGCCTCCACAGCCCTCTGTGGCCAAGAATTCTACAGATTAAATACCATCTGACTAAAGAAGTTCGTGCACCTCCTCTGTCTTATAGAACGCCCTTTAATTCCGAGGCTATGACTTCTGGTCCAGGACTCTCCCACCAGTGGAAACATTCTGTAGCCTGGGACTGGATGTTAAGTATCCCGACAGGGTTTGGGAGGATGCTACTAGCTAGAGACAGACAGATCAAAACCCTGGGAACAGGTGAACAAAGAAACACTGTGAAAATGATCACGTTGGAAGTCATGGAGTCTGATAGCCATCCAGCCGTCCACATCTGCGTCAGGTGCGTCGAGATGGGGCTCCTAAGGGACCGTATTAGGAACCTGGATCAGCAGCTCGATGACATCTGTCTGGTCAGGGAGAGTGAGGAGGTCATAGAGAGGAGTTATAGAGAGGTGGTCACTCCAAGACCATGGGAGGCAGACAAGTGGGTCATGGTTAGGTGGGGCAAGCAGTAGAGGCAGGGACTAGTACACCTTGGCAGTAAGTACTCTTGTTTGAGTACTGTTGGGGAGGACAGCCTACCTGGGGGTTGCGACAGCGGCCGGGCCTCCGGCACAGAGACCGGCCCTGTTGCTCGGAAGGGTAGGGAAAAGAAGAGGAGGGCAATAGTAATAGGGGACTCTATAGCTAGGGGGTCAGATTGGCGATTCTGTGGACGCAGTCAGGAGACCTGGATGGCAGTTTGCCTCCCTGGTGCCAGGGTCTGGGATGTGTCTGAACGTGTCCAAGATATCCTGAAATGGGAGGGAGAGGAGCCAGAGGTTGTGGTACATATAGGTACCAATGACACAGGTAGAAAAAGAGAAGAGGTCCTGAAAGGAGAATTTAGGGAGTTAGGAAGAGAGTTAAGGAGAAGGACTGCAAAAGTAACAATCTCAGGATTAGTGCCTGTGCCACGCGACAGTGAGAGTAGGAATGGAGCGAGGTGGAGGATAAAGGCGTGGCTGAAAGACTGGTGCAGTGGGCAGGGATTCAAGTTTCTGGATCATTGGGACCTCTTTTGGGAACTGTGTGACTTGTACAAAAAGGACGGGTTCCACTTGAACCCGAGGGGAACCAATATCCTGGCGGGGACATTTGCAAAGGCTACTGGGGAGACTTTAAACTAGAACAGTTGGGGGCAGGGACCCAAATAGAGAAAGCTCGTAGACAGTGTGTGAGGCAGGAGGCAGAGAAGGGAAGCACTCAGACCCAACATGTAGGGGAGAAAGAAGAAAAAGATAATAAACAGAGAATAAGAGGTGGTGGGTTTCTTAAATGTGTATATTTTAATGCTAGTAGCATTGTAAGAAAGGTGGATGATCTTAGAGCCTGGATTAACACCTGGAAGTATGATGTCGTGATTAGTGAAACATGGTTACAGGATGGCTGTGTTTGGAAACTGAATATTCCAGGATTTATTTGCTTCAGGTGTGATAGAATTGGAGGGGCAAGAGGTGGAGGTGTTGCATTGCTTGTCAGAGAAGATATTACAGAAGTGCTTTGGCAGGATAGATTAGAGGGCTCGTCTAGGGAGGCTATTTGCGTTGAACTGAGAAATCGGAAAGGGGTAGCAACATTTATAGGGGTGTATTATACACCGCCAAATGGGGAGCGGGAATTGGAAGAGCAAATATGTAAGGAGATTGCAGATATTAGTAGTAAGCACAAGGTAGTGATTGTGGGAGATTTCAATTTTCCACACATAGACTGGGAAACACATTCTGTAAAAGGGCTGGATGGTTTGGAGTTTGTAAAATGTGTGCAGGATAGTTTTTTGCAACAAGACATAGAGGTACCTACGAGAGAAGGGGCAGTGCTGGACCTCCTGTTAGGAAATGAGACAGGTCAGTTGACGGAGGTATGCGTTGGGGAGCACTTCGGATCCAGTGATCACAATCCCATTAGTTTCAATATAATTATGGAGAAGGTCAGAACCGGACCAAGGGTTGAGATTTTTGATTGGAGAAAGGCTAACTTTGAGGAGATGCGAAATGATTTAAAATGAGTGAATTGGGACATTTTGTTTTATGGGAAGAATGTAGTAGAGAAATGGAGGACATTTAAAGGTGAACATTTAAGAGTACAGAATCTTGTTGTCCCTGTTCGGTTGAAAGGGAAGAGTAATAATTGGAAAGAGCCATGGTTTTCAAGGGAAATTGGACACGGTTCAGAAAAAAAGAGAGGTCTACAATAATTATAGGCAGCATGGAGTAAATGAGGTGCTTGAGGAGTATAAAGAATGTAAAAATAATCTTAAGAAAGAAATTAGAAAAGCTAAAAGAAGATATGAGGTTGCGTTGGAAAGTAAGGTGAAAGTAAATCCAAAGGGTTTCTACAGCTATATTAATAGAAAAGGGATAACGAGGGATAAAATTGCTCCATTAGAGAGTCAGAGAGGACAGCTATCTGCAGAGCCAAAAAGATGGGGGAGATATTGAACAATTTATTTTCTTCGGTATTCACCAAGGAGAAGGATATTGAAATATGTGAGGTAAGGGAAACAAATAGGGTAGCTATGGAAAATATGAGAATCAAAGAAGAGGAATTACTGACACTTTTGAAAAATATAAAAGTAGAATTATCTCCAGGTCCTGACAGAATATTCCCCAGGACATTGAGGGAAGTGAGTGTAGAAATAGCAGGGGCTATGACAGATATATTTCAAATGTCATTAGAAACGGGAATAGTGCTGGGGGATTGACGTACTGCGCATGTTGGTCCATTGTTTAAAAAGGGTTCTAAGAGTAAACCTAGCAATTATAGACCTGTTAGTTTGACGTCAGTGGTGGGAAAATTAACGGAAAGGATACATAGAGATTATATATATAATCATCTGGGTAAACAATGTCTGATTAAGAACAGTCAACATGGATTTGTGCCTGGAAGTCCATGTTTGACTAATCTTCTTGAATTTTTTGAAGAGGCTACTAAGGAAATTGATGAGGGCAAAGCGGTGGGTGTTGTCTATATGGACTTCAGTAAGGCCTTTGACAAGGTTCCACATGGAAGGTTTGTTAAGAAGGTTCAATTGTTGGGTATTAATGGTGGAGTAGCAAGATGGATTCAACAGTGGCTGAATGGGAGACACCAGAGAGTAATTGTGGATAACTGTTTGTCAGGTTGGAGTCCGGTGACTAGCCTCAGGGATCTGTGTTGGGTCCACTTTTGTTTGTCATATACATCAATGATCTGGATGATGGTGCGGTAAATTGGATTAATAAGTATGCAGATGATACTAAGATAGGTGGTGTTGTGGATAATGAAGTAGATTTTCAAAGTCTACAGAGAGATTTAGGCCATTTGGAAGAGTGGGCTGAAAGATTTGCAGATGGAGTTTAATGCTGATAAGTGAGGTGCTACATCTTGGCAGGACTAATCAAAATAGGACATACATGGTAAATAGTAGTGAATTGAGGAATGCAGTTGAACAGAGGGATCTAGGAATAACTGTGCATAGTTCCCTGAAGGTGAAATCTCATGTAGATAGGGTGGTAAAGAAAGGCTTTGGTGTGCTGGCCTTTATTAATCAGAGCATTGAGTATAGAAGTTGGGATGTAATGTAAAAATTGTACAAGGCATTTGTGAGACCAATTCTGGAATATGGTGTACAATTCTGGTCGATAAATTATAGTAAAGATGTCATCAAAATAGAGAGAGTACAGAGGAGATTTACTGAAATGTTGCCTGAGTTTCAGCAGCTAAGTTACAGAGAAATGTTGAATAAGATGGGTCTTTATTCTTTGGAGCACAGAAGGTTAATAGGGACTTGATAGAGGTCATTAAAATTATGAGAGGAATAGACAGAGTTGAAGTGGATAAGCTTTTTCCATTGAGAGTAGGGAAGATTCAAACAAGAGGACATTATTTGAGAATTAAGGGATAAAAGTTTAGGGGCAACATGAGGGGGAACTTCTTTATTCAGAGATGGTAGCTGTGTGGAATGAGCTTCCAGAAAAAGTGGTGAAGGCAGGTTTTTTTTATCATTGAAAAATAAATTGGATAGGCATATGGACGGTAAAGGAATGGAGGGTTATGATCTGAGTGCAGGTAGATGGGACTAGGTGAGAGTAAGTGTTCGGCACGGACTAGAAGGGCCGAGATGGCCTGTTTCGGTGCTGTAATTGTTATATGGTTATATCACTACCCACCAAGTTCATGATTTTCAATATTCTGCTTGTGTTTGGTTTATTCATTTCTTCCATTCCACTGCGTTTACAAAGACAAAAATATACATTTTTAAAAATAATTTTAACATTTTAATTAATTTATTCCCTGTCAATATTTACGCTGGCAATGCAATCACTGATTTCCCATACTTCATTTCAGCAATTGATACAGCTGTACCTCTTGTAAGTTGGTGGTTCTCAAAGGAAAGGCACCCGAGAATGCATTTGTCCACTGGGATACTGCAACAAAGCCTCTCAGCTAGGACATAGTTACAATGTTACAAAATGTTGGGATTTTAAAAATCAAGTCTGCAATTTATCCCATCAGATAAAGCATAAAAAGAAGTTTAATTTGATACCTAATTCACTTTCATATCTTCAATATTAAAAAAGTTATGGCCATTTTCATGCTCTGAAATTAGCATCTTGTTCCCTATTGCTTTTTCCATTCTTAACATAAAAGCTGTGATCGAGGACAGTCAAAAGCCCATAACTTTCTTAAAAATTAAGGGGACTGAAGGAAATTTATAGATTGTAGCATTCTGAAACAAATATGAAACAATCTTACTTGGGTGACTTGAAATTAAGGCATATAATTAGTTAGTTACCTATTGTAGCTAATTGCTAAATTCAATTACTAGATCTAAACATCTCTCCATTTCTTAAGAAAAGGTTAACATTTTTAAATAGCCTGTGACCAAATAACATTCACACAAGAATTCACAATATAACATGATTTTTAAATCTCATTGTCATGAATTCATAGGCCAAATGGAAGGGATTTAGTGTTTAATTCCCGTAAATTAATGGCCATTTAAATCATCTTGCGAGTGGGATTTTGAGGAATGCGATCGTTTGGAACGTTGCGGTTTGCGGTGAATTTAAACCCCATATCGGCAGAAAAAATACTGCCAGTTTGTATGGGGCCTAAATCACCTTTTTGCCGATGAAATTTGGATTAAATTAATCCTATGAAGCAAGTTTATATGTAAAATAAACGGCTTACCTTATGTTTTGTCCCATGCGGGAGATCCGTCCCGTTGTCGGCATTGACGGCGTTAGATGTAGATTTTTATTTTACTCCTGCGATTAAATTGTCCAGCAATGTTTTTCAAAAACTACAGAGAACAGATGTCGGTGCGATTTTTCTGCAGCAGCTGAACAGCCTGAGAAAGATCGACTCCGACAGGCAGGAGAAAAGGGCATTTAAATCCCGCCCCCCGGTTCCGGTGGCGACATGTTTTGTTAGCAGTCGCAAATTTTCTAGCTCGGGACCGTTTTTAAAAACTTACCGGAGTCTCATGTCGCGGTGCTGATGACGTCATCAGTAAGCGCCGTGAATCTAATGGAGGGAAAGTCATTTTAAATGAAAAGTACGTCTCCAGGTCAGAGCCCACAGAGGAAAGTCACAAAACAACTGCTGAAGACTCAGGAACATCAAGAAACTGCAAAACTGACCTCTGGAGTGGTCTCTGGAATGGCTACACGATCTAAGACTGAGATGACCACAAAAGAGAAAACCGAAATGGAGGAGTTAAAGAACTCGGTAAGAGATTTGAAAAATGATTTGAAAGCTGGAAACTTAAATTTGATTGCCGGTAATGAAAAAATACTTGCGGGCATTGGTGCTCTGCAAAAAAAAGTTGATGATGTGCAAGAAGAATTAACGGGGAAAATTAATAAGGTGGCAGAATAGACCACAAAGATGTTTGAGGCTGTGCATGAAACTGTTTCTGCAAATGTAACTGCAGTGAAAGATATGAAAGCTGTTGTGGAAGAGATGGCTGGAGAGATGCAGACGATGAAGTTAGAAATAGACAGCCTCAAGAGCCAACTTACAAACGTTTCTGATAAATATGTTGACCTAGAAGCTCGCTCAAGATGTCAAAATATACGAATACGTGGAGTAAAATAGGGAGCTGAGGGGGACAATGCTCGTGAGTACACTGCCAATCTAATCAAACACGTGCTCAATCTACCTGAGGCACCTGTAATTGAAGAAGCACATCGACTACCCAGATTTAAACCAAGATCTCAAGGAGAACATGCCTACCCACGACAGATCATAATCAAACTTCGGGATATCCCAACAATGGAAGCGCTGATGAAAAAGATCAAATACGGAGAGAAGATGATGTACAGAATGATTCTATTAAACTCCTACGGGACTACCCTCACGAGATTGTGCTAAAGAGAAGAAAGTTCTCACAGACCAGAGAAGCTCTTTACGGTGTCAAGGGTGTCATATGTGGAGTGTATTATCCGGCCAGAATGCGTATTACTTTCATGGGAATCTCAAAAACATTCATTAACTCGGTAGAATCTCTTAAATACGCTCAAGAATTCGTGGCCAAGGCAGCAACAATTGAAGATTGATCACCAAGACGTCATGAACAAATTAATTTGCTTATTCCCCCAACAAGAATATCACAAGAAAAGTGAAATAAGTGAACAACACCAATCTTTAAAAATTACTACACGCAACAGATTTTCCACGAGACGTGTCTAGACATTATTATCTCCCCTTGAACATTGCGGAATCTAACTCAAGGACATTTGTGCTCAAATGAGGAAAGACTAATTACATGGGAGTGACGATCTGAGCTGAGAGCGAAAAACATCACATGGCTTATATAGTTTTACAAAATATTGAGAATTAATAATAATTAATAATTAACAATACTAATATAGAAATAGCAACTGAAACTGATAAAAATGTGTTGCATTGCTTTATAACGCAGACAACCGTAATCACATATGTTCCGCAGCTCGAGTGGGGAGGGGAGGAGACTCAGGCACCTGGCATAATTCCAGGAGCCTGACTTCGGTTAACCCTTTCAGCGAACAGCTCACTTTTAACAATACTAAAACCAATTACAAATAGTTAAGAGATAAAGAGCGAGGAATATATGTAACTGAATACATGATTAGATTTGATAAGTCGGAATGAAACATATATATATACTGCAACTGGGTGAAATAGAACTGATTTGGAAACGGTACCGACCCCCTAGGTTTTGGGTAATAAAGGCAGCGGGGCTAACCTTATAACATCTACGCCGGAAGCGATATCGATGTCGTACCCCACAGACGAGTGGGCCACTCACTACGGTGTCGGAAACTCAGACACCGTAAATTTATTTGATATACTTTTTTTTAAAATCACAATATGTCACATCTATGTGTTTTTTTTCAAGGACAATCGCAGAGGGGAACTACCAAGGAAGTCTATAATATAAATGCTCCCAAAATAACCAGAGTCCTGAGGTATGAATGCACCATCATAAATAAGGTCATCAAAATAGGTAAAAATGTATGACGACAATCAAAAGAAAATGGGAGGAATCACACTATGCAGTTGGAATATAAGGGGTATTAATGAACCTATTAAAAGGGGCAAGATACTAGCTCAGTTGAAATCATACAACACGGATATTTCGTTTCTACAGGAAACGCATCTTAAACATCAAGATCAGACGAGACTGAGGGCGAACTGGATAGGCCAAACATTTCACTCTTCATTCACTTCCAAATCTAGAGGTACTGCTATCATTATTCGTAAAGGAATTCCATTTAAATCAAAGAATATTATTTCAGATAAGGAAGGGAGATACCTTATAGTAGCAGGAGAGATCAATAATGTGCCAATTACGCTGGTAAACATATATGCGCCCAATTTTGATAACCCTCAATTTTTAAATAAAATTCTGAATATAATTGCAGAATTTAATTATCAAAATGTTATAATTGGAGGAGACTTTAACTGTGTTTTAGACCCTTATCTAGATAAATCGATGCAAAAACAAAAAGGTAATATGAAATCTAAAACCAGTGAACTTTTACATACATATATGGAAAACACAAATATAGTAGATGTGTGGAGGATTGCAAACCCGACGGGAAGGGATTATTCGTTTTATTCAACGGTGCATAAAACATACTCACCGACAGATTATTTTCTTGTGGATACAAAATTAATTCCGCACACTATGAACCCTAAATACCACACTAATGCGATCTCAGACCACTCTCCGTTAACTTTTGTTTTAAAACTAGAAGTATGTCTATGAATAAATCGTTCTGGAGGTTTAACTCGCAAATTTTAAAAGACCCACAAGGGAGTATATATCTAAAAAAACAGATGGACCTATTTTTTGAGATAAATGATACACCAGATATATCCCCCACGCTATTATGGGAATCCTTCAAAGCATTTATTAGAGGAGTCATTATTTCATTTCAAGCTTATCAAAATAAAAATAATAAGAATGAACAAAGACATTTAGAAGAACAAATAAAACAATTAGATATAGATAATGCTAAAGATCCAACTATGGATAAACATAATAAAATCCTACTATTGAAATTCAAGCTAAATAAATTACTGTCAGAGAAAGTTATAACATTATTTCAAATCACAAAACAAGAACACTTCGAATTCGGGGATAAACCCCACAAACTGCTGGCACGCCAACTGAAAAAACGGGAAAAAGAGAATGCAATATTAAAGATTAAATCAGACAGAGGGGAATTATTAACATTACCCAAGGATATCAATAAAAGATTTGCTCAATTTTACCAGAATCTCTACACATCTAAAACGTTAATAGACAATAATAAAATTTCAGAATTTCTAGATAACTGCAACCTACCACAATTAGAACTGAGGGAACAAGAGGAACTGGGAGCACAAATTACTTCTAAGGAGATAGAAGACACAATAAAAACACTAAAGAATGGAAAAACACCAGGACCAGACGGATTCAGTAATGAATTTTATAAATATTTTTATGACATAGTTACTCCACGATTACAGAAAATGTATACATATGCTTTTAAAGAGCAAAGCTTACCTGAAACACTAGCAGAATCAACGATCATATTAATACTTTAAAAAGATAAAAATATAGAAGAACCAGGTTCATATAGAGCTATCGCTTTGTTAAATACGGATCAAAAAATAATAGCGAAAACACTAGCCAGTAGACTAAGCAGGTATGTTAGTAGACTAATAAATGAGGATCAAACATGATTTATACCTAAGAGACATTCATTCAATAACTTGAGACGTTTGCTTAACATAATGCACTCACATAAATCTCATGACCAAGAGTTAGCTATCATCTCACTGGACGCAGAAAAAGCGTTTGATCAAGTAGAATGGGATTATATGATGAAAGTATTGCAAAAATTCCAATTGGGAGAGAACTTCATTGCATGGATAAAACTATTATATAATAAACCTACGGCTAGAATACTAACTAATAATATATTATCCTCGAAATTTGAACTATCAAGGGGCAATAGACAAGGTTGTTCATTATCTCCGCTGGTATTTGCTTTGGTAATTGAACCCCTTGCTGAAAAAATAAGAACACACCTGGGTGTTTACGGTTATAATACAAAATCTTCAAATAACAAAATATCCCTATATGCCGATGATGTACATCACAAAACCACAAATTAGTATACCGAATATATTAAATTTAATTGAGGACTTTGGATCCTTCTCAGGATATAGAATAAATTGGAACAAAAGTGAAATTATGTCGATAAATCCAAAAGACTCAACACACCTCAGGAAATTCCCCTTTAAAATAGCTACAGAAAAATTCAAATATTTGGGAATTGAAATTACTAGAAATTACCAGGATATGTTTAAAGCCAATTATAATCCCTTACTTAAGAAATTAAATAATTTGATTAAATTCTGGAAAACACTTCCGATGTCCTTAATAGGCAGAATAAACGCTATAAAAATGATTTTCTTACCACAAATTCTATACCTATTTCAATCAATACCTATATATCTCCCAAAAAAGTTTTTCAAAAAATTGGACTCAGACATTACAAATTTCATATGGGATTATAAATCTCATAGAATACAAAGAACACACCTTAATAAACGAAAAGAGTGGGGGGTCTAGCGCTCCCTAACTTTATGTATTATAATTGGGCAGTAAATATTAAAAATATGATTCACCTGCTGGACAATTCTGCCCAGCAGGCGGACTGGATTGTAATGGAAAAAGGGGACTGCTCCCCGAGTAATATAGGAGCGATTATCCTCTCACCAATAAATTTGAATAATAAAAATTATAATAAAAACCCAATTATACATAGCACAATTAGAACATGGAAACAAATAAAACAGAATCTAAAATTAAGAAACCTATCTCTCTCAATACCAATAGTCAATAACCCATCGTTTAAACCATCAATCATAGACAAATCATTTATACAATGGGAAAGAATGGGAATCAAAACACTCGAAGATCTGTATGAAGTGGGAAAATTACTATCATTTCAACAACTACAACTGAAATATAATTTGAAAAATAACCAATATTTTAAATATCTTCAAATTCGTGATTATCTGAAAAAATACACAAAAGACTATAATAATATGCCTTCCGACTTACTGGATGAAGCAATGAAGACAAAGGCGGAATCAGCTCATCTAATATCGTACTTATATAATATCATTTTAAACATAGAAATACCCACAACAGATGGAATTAGAAGAGACTGGGAACAAGAATTAGCTATAAAAATTTCAAAAGAGAGCTGGGATAATCATTTACTACAGGTGCATAAATGCTCGATCAATGTACGACATACGCTTATCCAATTCAAAACATTACATAGACTATATTATTCAAAAACTAAATTAAATAAAATCTTTCCTAATGTTTCACCAATCTGTGATAAATGTCTGTGTCAAGAAGCTACCATAGCGCATTCTTTTGTTTTTTGTACAAAAATCCAAAAATTCTGGCATGGAATATTTGATATTTTTTCAAAATTAATTAAAATAAAACTGGTACCAAAACCAGAATGGATCATTTTTGGGATATCGGAAGGTATCCCTGAATTAAACGTGTATCAGAAGAATTTACTCAATTACGGGCTAATAATGGGGAAAAAAGCTCATACTTAAATTCTGGAAAAATGCGCCCACACCAACAATAAAAATGTGGACATCAAATATGTTTGAAACATTACATCTGGAAGAGATGAGATTCCTCTTAGCAGGTAAAGCAAACCAATTCCAAAAGACGTGGTCTACGTTTATGGACCTATTACAAGCATGAGGTGCAATAGTAATTTAAAAAATAAATAAATAAATAAATGGTATCAGGACCTGGTAATGGGATGTAAAACAACAAAAACAGACTTGGTTGGTAGTCTTTCTGCGGAGTTTAATGTTATAATAGAGCGATTGTCCTTACTTTCTTTTTCTTTCTTTTCTAGGGTCTACTTTCTTACTTCACTTCCTTCTCTAACTTCTTTTCTAAGGGGCTTTCTTTTCCCAACACTCTCTTGCACTTCACGACTCTTGATCACTTTCTTTACTTTCCTTACTTCTATCTTTTTCTTAAAGCTCAAAAAAAATGAAGCGGTACAAAAAAATGTATTAATATATATGTGTTGTGTATTATTGTAATTTACCGTACTTCTAATAAAAATAATTTTAAAAAAACCAAAAAAAAACCGGCCCCCCTCTCAAAGGCGCCAAAGTCGCGCACACGGCCAGTGGTAGAACTGCGGCGCCACTGAAGGTAAGTTTTGTAACATACCTACATAGAGGGACGCAGGATGAAATCTGTAGGACATGTACTCAGAAGGTCACCAGAACGTGCATCTAAGATAGCAATGATATGGCAAGCTGACGGAAGAAGGAAAAGAGGTCGACCAAAACTCATATGGAGGCGAAAATTCCAGAAGGTTTTGGAAGCCTGGCACGCTAACCTATCAAGGGTGGAAGACGTTGCACATGACCGAACAGAATGGCGAAAGCTTTCTGACCAATGCACTCAACAGTGTGGGAGGAACTAAGCCCAAGTCCATGTCCAGCAACTATCTCTTAAGGTGTAAACTTTCAAATTCTCGAAACACTAGCGTTATGATTCAAGCAGCATACTCATTCGTAACAACCCAAACTCTTAATTAGAACAGGAATGAGGATGGACTCTCTCTCTCTCTCTCTCTCTCGTTATCTCTATCTCTCAATCTATCTATCTATCTCTCGATCTATCTATCTATCTATCTATCTATCTATCTATCTATCTATCTATCTATCTATCTATCTATCTATCTATCTATCTATCTATCTATCTATCTATCTATCTATCTATCTATCTATCTATCTATCTATCTATCTATCTATCTCTCGATCTATCTATCTATCTTGATCTATCTATCTATCTTGATCTATCTATCTATCTATCTACCTCTCGCTATCTCACTAACTTTCTCACTATCTCTCTATCTCCCTCTCTATATAACTCTCTCTATATAACTCTCTCTATATCTCTATCTCTCTATCTACCTCTCTCAATATATTCTCTATTTCTTCCTCTCTCTCTATCTCTTTATCTGTCCCTCTCTCAATTTCTCTCTGTCCCTCTCTGTCTCTCTCTCGCTCTCTCTCTCTCTCTTTCTCTCTCTCTCTCTCTCTCTCTCTCTCTCTCTCTCTCTCTCTCTCTCTCTCTCTCTCTCATCTCATCTCATCTCTCTCTCTCTCTCTCTCCTCTCTCTCTATGTATATCTCTATCCCCCTCTCTCTATATATATATTCTCTACCTCTCCCCCTCTCTATCTCTCTCTCTCTCTCTCCGTCTCCCTCTATCTCTTTATATCTCAATATCTCTCTCTATCTCCATCTCCATCTCCCTCTCTCTCTCTCTCTCTCTCTATATATATATATATATATATATATATATCTCTTGCTATCTCTCTATATCTCCCTCTCTCTCTCCCTCTCTCTCTCCCTCTCTGTCTCTCAACCTCTCCTGCTGTGGTTACCGTTTGCAACCTCACCTTGTGATGTAATTGTTGCACTCGGCAGCTCAGATATAGGCCAGAAGTGAGGGGGCAGGGGAGAGGGGGGATTTTGGGAAGGAGATAGAAAGGTACTATAGAAAGATAGTACAGGGCTGAGGAACTACAAGGTTGGAATCTGTGCAGGTGAGATTGCCCGAGACGATGACACCCAAATCACCTCCGCCTCCCAGGTAGTTTCTCCTGTGACCGCAGGTGGTGCAACACCCCTCCCTATACCCCTCACTCACGTGCATCCAGGGACCCCAGGATTCCCTTCTTGTTGAGATTATATTATAATCCAGATCCAGATTATATTATAATCTTTACAATATAAGATTATTAAGGGTTTGGACACGCTAGAGGCAGGAAACATGTTCCCAATGTTGGGGGAGTCCAGAACCAGGGGCCACAGTTTAAGAATAAGGGGTAAGCCATTTAGTACGGTGATGAGGAAACATTTTTTCACCCAGAGAGTTGTGAGACTGTGGAATTCTCTGCCTCAGAGGGCGGTGGAGGCCGGTTCTCTGGATACATTCAAGAGAGAGCTAGGTAGGGCTCTTATGGATAGCAGTCAGGGGATATGGGGAGAAGGCAGGGACGGGGTACTGATAGGGGATGATCAGCCATGATCACATTGAATGGCGGTGCTGGCTCAAAGAGCCGAATGGCCTACTCCTGCACCTATTGTTTATTTCAGAAACATAGAAAATAGGTACAGGAGGAGGTCATTCGGCCCTTCAAGCCAGCACCGCCATCCATTGTGATCATGGCTGTTCGTCCCCAATCAATAACCCATGCCTGCCTTCTCCCCATATCCCTTGATACCACTAGCCCATCGAGCTCTATCTAACTCTCTCTTAAATCCATTCAGTGACTTGGGCTCCACTGCCCTCTGTGGCAGGGAATTCCACAAATTCACAACTCTCTGGGTGAAAACGTTTGTTCTCACCTCGGTCTTAAATGGCTTACTCTTTATTCTAAGATTCTGGCCCCGAGTTCTGAAGTCGCCCAACATTGGGACCATTTTTCCAATTGCCTATTGCCTATTGAGGCAGGGGCTCATACGCACGTCCTCCAACACCATCCACCACACCCAGCCTCCCGATGTAGTCTCCTACGATCGACAACAACAAGTGCATTTCAGACGACTGATCCGCCAAATACTTGCGCTCAGTCGAGCAGATGTCCTGGTTGCTAGGCTCTTTGAACGCCCTCTTCTTTGACTGACCCTCCAATCCAAAGCCACCTCCATCAATAAGAGTGAGACCACACTCAAAAGTGGAAGAACACCTTATATTCCACTTGGGTATTTAACACCCAACAGCATTTTAAGGGACAGAATACCTGCAAATGATTGAACGGTGCAGACTAACACAAATGTAACCCAGGTATCAATGGTTACTCTCTTGCCAGCAATTACCCAATGTTGGCAATTGCTGGCAAGCATTCTGATCGATATGTTCTGCAAACAAGGATAAATGGTATTACGGTAAGGATTTGGGGGTTCAGTATTGATGTGGATAGAGAACAGGCTGGCAAATAGGAAGAAAAGAGTAGAAGTAAACGGGTCCTTTTCAGAATGGCAGGCAGTGACTAGTGCTGTTTTTGCAGGGAACAGACAGACTTTTATAAGATAAATTAAGATAAATGAAAGGAAACTGCAAAAACAGCACTTTTACATCTGTAGCATTGTATGTTTTTAAATCATGGATAACATTCAATTGTTCTCCTGTACATAAACTAATATATTGTTATAGATACTCACTACTGGGGAGGCAATCTCAAATCCACCTTGATCACCCTCTCCCTGCTCCAAGGAGCCCACAGGCAGTGGTATCTCTGGCATCTCCTCTTGCCTCTCCACCTGTCTCTCTTGCTGAGTTTCCTCCTCATTTACCTGCATGGCTAAAAACGTTCTGACTTTCTTTGACCCCTTTCTTTGCGCTTTTCTGAGAGGCATCTCTGCAAGTCTTTTTACTGTGAAAAGGATTCTCAAACAATGACAATTAGGTGGGACGTCCTCGATGGACACATGGTCCATTGGCGATATTGAGACCACCTTTTTTACTCACCTTATGTCCCTTCTGTCAAGCTTCCGGGTTTACCGTTCGCAGGAGTTCCCACGGTACCCGCAAGTGTCATTACGGATATCGCACGGATATCGCACTGGCATCTGCGTTCATACAATGTTGCAACGCTGCTCGTCACTCTTGGAGAAATTCAAAAATGTTTGAATTTTCTCCCGACCTTACAAAGTTACACGACTACCTGCCGTTAGCCCCACGGAGGTCCTCGGTGGTCCACGAATGCCGTACTGCTATCGCAGAGGTTCCCACGATGTTAAACTCTTGTTAAGTCTTGCTTCAGGTCGCACCGTGAGAAAGCACCATTAACAAGCACATAAGTTGTCTGATATAGTTTTTGACCTGAAGAATGGGAGCATTTAGAACTCAAAGGAGAACCAATAAATTGATAAAGAAATGCCTGATGGAATACAAGACAAGGTGTACAAAATAGTAAGATTAAACGAGAACTTACCAGTTTGAAGTTTGATCTTGATTTTATGAGGAGTTACGATGAGCGATTACGTGAAGAATGGCCGTCCGTCTGCGTGCACGTCAATCTTCAAAGCAGCGGTGTTAAATTACAGATAAAAAGAAGACATGAGAATAGTAAGAATGTGAAGAAACTAGAACTTCCATATGACCTTGATAGTATGAGGGTGGGAGCAGTGGGCACGTAATCGCTCATCGTAACTCCTCATAAAATCAAGATCAAACTTCAAACTGGTAAGTTCTTGTTTAATCTTACTATTTTACTTATGAGTCACGTTAGTGACTATGTGAAGATTTCAAAGCTCTGTGGTTTTACGCCGGTTACGAATCCAGGCGCCACCAGCATGGATTGACCATGGATGCGTGTAATCATTAAAGCATTCAGACATTACGTAGTTAAGTAAAGACACTGATGCTTTAAATGAAAGAAAAGTTTAAAAAAATAGTTACCCCTCCCAACCTTGGGGGGAAACTAAGGGACAGAACTACAATAGTACGTGCAAACACCCCCAGTCCGGTTATGGGTTTGTTGTAAAACCGGTGGACCGTTATTTCATTTATCCATCCTGCAGCCACTAGGATGTCGTCAAGGGGCACATCCATAGCTCTTGCTACCGACGTAGATGCAGCCCTGGTGGAGTGAGATTTAACCATATAAATGTTTACTCCTGCTACCGCCATTACCTCCTTTGACCATCTGGAGATTGTTTGAGTTGACACCTTCTGGTGTGGTTTTATATGGCTGATGAGGACCGATTGTACTGAGCCTCTGAGGTTCTCCATAACTCTCAGATAGTGCTGTTAGTATGTTACCACACACACACAATCGTTGGTCCTCTGGATATGCCAAGAACTGGATCTCCATCCCTGGCATTCCTGGCCTGCTCTGTTTTAATCAGGTTCCTGATTATGAATGTTATGTTGTTCATATTGGTTGTCATGTAGTCCAACCATAGCTTTTGCAGTGTCTGGACTCTTTGTCAGCATACCACCTTCAGGGTTAGTTATAGGCGGTCCCCACTGTCAAAGTAGGGTTAGTACCACGCTCACATCCCATGTGTCCGTGTACCTTGGCCTTGGCGGTCTTAAATTGTAAATTCCCTTCATGAATTTTGTTGTAAAGGGGTGCGTTCCTATCGACCCGTGCCCTGCTTCTGGCATCAGATAGGAGGAGAGTGCGCCTCTGGCACTATAAATTGCACTATAACTTTGTTTATAGTTATAGTACAGAGTTGATAGGAACTCCAAGACATCCGTTATCCGAACTGTGTTGTATTTGTTCGGACAGTCGTATGCCTTAAAATGGCCTCCTCAGAATCTGCAGACCAACAAGTTAATACGTTCATGTAGTGGATGATTACTCCCTGTAACTAGGTTCACTAGGAGGTACCTGCTCTTGGGTACAGCCATAACTGGCTGGACTATAGTTCCCAAAATTTTTGGGGACCAGGCTTCAGTAGGCCAATCTGGCACTACCAATATGCCTGTGGCTTAGTCTTGCTTGATTTTTGTCAAGCATTGGTTTGTGAGACAAATTAGCGGAAAGCATACATTCCTCCCCAATGGAGGGAGAAAGCATCACTGCCTTTGCTCCTGGATCCAGCTCGCAGGACACATATCTGGGTAACTGATGGTTCAGTCTAGATGCAAACGGATCAACATCTGGTATGCCAAATCGTGTAGTTATTTCGTTAAATACTGTCTGATTCAACATCCATTCTGTGTTGTTATTAAACATTCGTGATCCAGCATCTGTCACTGTGTTATATCTACCTCGTAGATTACCCAAATATTCCTCTCGATACACCAGTGCCAAATGAGGTTCGACAATCTGTCGTAAGATACAGATTTTACACCAAAATGCTGGAGAAACTCAGCGGGTGCAGCAGCATCTATGGAGTGAATGAAATAGGTAATGTTTTGAGCCGAAACCCTTCTTCAGATGGATGTTGAATTAGACAGTATTTAACTAAATAACTACACGATTTGGTTTCGGCCCGAAATGTTACCTATTTCCTTCGCTCCATAGATGCTGCTGCACCCACTGAGTTTCTCCAGCATTTTTGAGTACCTTCGATTTTCCAGCATCTGCTGTTCCTTCTTGAACAGATTTTACACCACCCTTGTTAATGGATATATGCCACCGCAGTGGTGTTATCAATCTGAATTTGAACAAGCACCGGCTGCATATCACTACAGAGAACCTTGAGCCAATATTGTGCCCCCAACAATTCTGGGTAATTGATTCCATGTGTTGGGGAATTACAGACTCCTGCTCATTCCATCTGCCCCCACAGCTCTAGACTGTGTTGGTGGCTCCCCATCCTTAGCCGCTTGCATAGGTCTGAAGAACCCCCGATGGCTTTCGAGCAAAATTTCCCTTGAGCTGTCTCACATTCGTTATCCACCACAGTTATTCAACAATGGCCTCTGCTGGCAATCCAGTTTGCCAATTCGGCCTGCATGTAATCTGAGTGTTCGTTCCTTTGCTTGCTGTAAATTCTGGTAATGCAAAGGCCCGTAACGTACTACTGGGAATGTAGCTACTATTTGCCAATTACACTCGCTGTTTGCCTGATAGATGGCTAGTATTCGACTATCAGGTCATAGCAGGCTTAATTAAATATTGTTGTTTGCCCCTAGGCAAAGTCCCCAACATATTTACTGTTTTTTATAGCAAATTCTAGGTAATCAATTATCCTTGTAGGTGTCAATTTTGATTTAACTGGATGGATTAAGTAACCAATTCTTTCAAACAGGGTTTTGGTTTGCTTTGACTGATGCTTCTGCCAATTCTTGGTGACTACAAAATGAAAATGACCTCCAAATATGCCATCACTATGTGGTTTTGAGACCTTTGTAGTCCCAGAATTGGTTTCCGTAGTTTAGTCAATTGTCTAGAAGCTGATGTCAACCAATTTGGCAGAGCCATGCCATCCTGTTAAACTTCAAATATCTCCTGTTATTAGTGAATAGACACTGAATAGTATGCATCTTTGAGGTCGATGCATGCCATGTGACCATTTTATAGGAAGCTCCTATAAAACAGTTGTTAGACCGTAACAAAAAATTGCTGTTCTGAAAGTCTGTACTGCACAAATGAGTTAAACCTGGATGAAGTGGCATCCTCCATCTGTCACCTGTCCTGAAAGGCAATCCTGCCCATAATACCCGGCCTGCCTTGAAGACAACTCCGGTCTGAGTTCCAAGTCTGCTTGGAACCTATGTATGTTGTGCAGTAAAAATAATCACATGCTGTTATGTTTTTTAAAACCAGATCTGAAATTCATGTTATTGTCATTTTGAACAAAAACACAAGAGTAAAATTACCAACATGTAACTGGTCCACAATCCCTTGTTTCAGTAAACCCAGACCCACCTACCTCCATGGCTACCGGTGGTCTTGTGGTAAACCCAAAGGCCCCTGATGCGAGTTCCTTTTCTCTCCTTGATTGGGAGTAGGACTGGTAAGGAGTGTGGATTCCATGATTCTCCTGACCTCTGCTTGGGTCTTGGTCTGAAAACCTCATCACACTGAGCCTGCCTTGTAGGACAATTCTGGCCATAATTCTGAGTCTGCCTTGAAAGACGACTCTGATCATATTTCCGTGCCCAGCTTTCAAGCTATCACCGGCTTCAGTGAACCGCTTACCCCCTATGGAGGTTGGGGTATGTTGTCGCCTACTGATGAAGTTTTGCTTGTCGTTGGTACCTTGATTGGTCCGACAGCTTTTGCTTCCTTCTCTGGTCTTACCTGAAGAGAGGATTCGGCGGCTGGTTTCTCCAAAGTCACCCTGATAGCGCTGTTCCCTTGCCGGCATTTGTGCGGATATTCTGCCAACTGCTGTCTCTTGAGGCAATATGCATGTTTTAAAGTATGTTTTTGATGTTTCTCGGTGTGTTTTGTGTGGGGGGTGGTGTGGGGGGGGGGGGGGGGGGGGGGGTAAGGGGTAAACCGCTTCGGTCGCCTCCTCCACGGAGAGGCGACTTTTTTTCAGGTCGCCTCCCCCGTGGCCTAACAGCAAGGATCGGCACGGCCTTTCCCGGAGACGCGCCCGGGGCTTCAACGGCGGGCGCAGCGTGGACTCTCGGCTGGGGCTCGCTGGAGGAAAGCACTCCGTTTCACTGGCCCGGGGCAGCCGGCAGCCTGAAGCCTGCACAGCTCCAGCTGGCGCGGCGTCTACAGCCCGGGATCCCTCGTGGGGGACCCGGGGGAAGAAGAAGCCATCACTGCCGGCCCGCGGCCAACTTCTACCACGGGTCTGGCATGGACTTACCATCACCCCTGGAGGGGAGCTTCGACCACCGGCCCTGCGGTCTGCGGTGCTTAAATCTTCGACCGGGAACCTTCGGCGGGAACCTTAAATCTTCGACCGCCGGCCTGCGGCGTACACCAGCCTGAAGCCGCGGTCTCCGGTGGGGAAGAGCCGATCCTGGACTTACCTTGACTTTGACTTTGTCCCTTACCATCTGGACGCCCGCAGCAACGGCTGCGAAGGGTGGAGGTCCCGACCACGGGGGAAAATGGAGGAGGTCTGGCCAAGTTCTGTGCCTTCCACCACAGTGATGAATGCTGTGGTGGATGTTTGTGTTATATTTTTATTGTGGTTGTGTGTTCTTTATTATTGTACCACTGCTGACAACCCAAATTCCACCGACCCTGGTTATGTGGCAAATAAATTATATCAATCAATTCAGTATGTTCATACTTTAATTCGAGATCAGTTACCAACTGATCACTCACACTCCCCTCCACTGAGAGTGAGATTTGTAGGTAGCCCTGAAAACAGGTGCTGCCGCAGGCCCCTGATGATACCTGCGCTGACATGGCCCCTCCAGCAGGTCTACAGCCCGGGATCCCTCGTGGGGGACCCGGGGGAAGAAGAAGCCATCACTGCCGGCCCGCGGCCAACTTCTACCACGGGTCTGGCATGGACTTAACATCACCCCTGGAGGGGGCAAAAAACAGCAAAAAGGCATGGAGCCTCATCCGAAAAATCAGCAATGACCCATCAACACCAACACATCAACAGTATACCACCACGGCCAACCAAGTTGCGCATCAGTTGCTGCTCAACGGGAAATCCACCACCAAACAGCCAAGACCAAAGGCAGACCGACTTCAGCATTCCCAAAACACCGGACTGAATGAGCCGTTCTCCCTTGAAGAGCTCAATATCGGCATCAAAGCCCTCAAGACTGGCAAAGCCATCGGCCTGGACAATATTTTCACAGAGGAGATCAAGCAGTTTGGACCTCTGACACGGAAGTGGGTCCTTGAGCTGATGAACAACTGCATGCTGACAAGAAACATCCCAAAGATCTGGAGGAAAACCAAAATCATCGCTCTTCTAAAACCCGGTAAAGATCCAGCATATGCAAAGAGCTTCCGCCCAATCTCCCTGCTATGCCACCCGTACAAGCTGTTTGAGCGCCTGATCCTCAACAGGTTTGCCCCAGTCGCTGAACCAGCCACCATCCCTCAACAAGCTGGATTCCGACCTAGCAAATCCACAACAAGTCAACTTCTGAATCTCACACAGCACATTGAAGACGGGTTCCAGAAAGGACTGGTGACAGGAGCCGTCTTTGTTGATCTGTCTGCCGCGTATGACACTGTGAACCACCGCCTCCTCCTAAAAAAGATCTTGGAGAATACCAAAGACCTGGCACTCACGGACCTCATCGGAGCCCTCCTGAAAGATAGGCGCTTCTATGTTGTTCTTAACAACAAGCAAAGTCGCTGGCGACGACAACGGAATGGCTTGCCTCAAGGTAGTGTGCTGGCTCCACTACTATATAACATCTACACCAATGACCAGCCAATGGACCAGAACACTGAGCGGTTCATCTACGCCGACGACCTCTGTGTAACATCCCAAGAGAGTACGTTTGAAGCTGTAGAAGCGAATCTCACCTCAGCCCTAGATGAGCTACACCTCTACTACGAGCGCAACCACCTACATGCAAACCCTGCGAAGACCCAAGCCTGCTCGTTCCATCTCAGGAACCGGGTAGAAAACAGACCCCTTAACATCACATGGTCTGGAACACCTCTTGGGCACTGCACCAACCCTGTCTACCTCGGTGTAACACTGGATCGCACTCTCTCCTATAAGGAACACGTCAAAAACACCAAACTGAAAGTTAACTCCCGAAATAACATCCTCCGGAAGCTGACCAACTCCAAATGGGGAGCCACAGCACACACATTAAGATATACTGCTCTGGCCCTGTGCTACTCCTCTGCGGAGTATGCGTGTCCTGTTTGGGAGAGATCATCGCATGCCAAGAAATTAGACCCAGCGTTGAATAACACCTGCCGCTCAATCACTGGCTGCTTGAAGCCCACCAACATAAACAACCTGCACCTCCTCGCTGGCATTGCCCCTGCTGATGTGAGACGGGAAGTCGCCAGCCGAGTAGAGATGACCAAGGCCACCAGTGATGAACGCCACCTCCTCTATGGACGTGTACCCCCGGCCCAACGGCTGAAGTCCAGGAGAAGCTTTCTCAGCCATGTCCAGCCCCTAATAACATCACGGGAAGAAACCAGACTCCAACTATGGACAAAAAGGCTTGAGGACAACCCCCCTCCTACTGACATGGGTATCCCTCCTTCTGAAGCCCTCCCTCCGGGCTCAGAAGCACCATGGGTCCAGTGGAAGACGCTCAACCGCCTGAGAACAGGAACAGGGCGATCAAAAGCTGCCATGGCCAGATGGGGCTATGAAACTGGCCAAACCACCTGTGAATGTGGAGAAGAGGACCATACAATGCAGCACTGCCTTGTCTGCCCCCTACTACCCAACCAGTGCAGCTCAAAGGATCTTGCAGTGTTCAACAAAAACGCAAAGGACTGTGTAAAGGAATGGGAAACTGTCATATAGTCAACCAGCTTCAAAGACTCGAAAAGAAGAAGAAGAAGCAGGTCTAAATGAGATTCTTGCTTTGGGTCAGACTGAAACTGACCGTGAATGCTCCTCTCCTCAGAGCAGGAGACATTTGCTAGATCTCTATCCACGAAGCACCCAGTGGAATCTGGATGATTGCAGAAGTACTTCTTTTCTTTTGTGCTTATTATTCATTTTATGTAAAGCATTTGGTGTCAATGCAAGTTAACTTAAACAGTGCTATATAAGTAAAAGTTACTTACTTACTTCCTTTCTTCTGCTTGTCCCTGGGAAGGTCCCCCCCTGCTTTTGTACTCTGATTCAGAGTGGTTTCTTCCTTATGTACTTCCCCCTCCAATGGGGAATACATTGGGCTGCCCCATGAGTGAGGCTCCCGGTACTGCCTGCTGCTGTAGGCCCCGGGCTGACACAGCTCCCTTTTGGAGCAGGTCATTGTTGGAGCAACTTCTCCAAAAAGTTGCTCCATGTGGGAGAGTCGTCCTCAGACGCTCTCGTTGAGGGAGGGTATCCCTTCCCCCCCCCCGGACTCATCTGAGTCAACGGGTTTGTTTGACTTGCAGGTGGTTTACGTACTGCAGGACTACCAACGGAGCTCCTCCTCCTGCAAAAAGACTCCTGCCGGTTCTGCTGCCGGCGCTATGTCGGGAAACAAGACCGTTGCCCGCTACTGGGAATGCTGCGGTCTTCGGCAGCCGACTTCCCCGCGGACCGTATCCTCGACATCTGGGCCCTGAAACTACAAAAAGCTTCAAGCCCGAAAGAACGCAGGTAAGTAATTCAACTTTCCTTACCTGCCCATCCCAACGGCCTGGGAGGACGCAGTGCCTCTGCCAGTCCGTTGCGCGCGTTGCTTTGAGACGTAATGACGCGCACGCAGACGGACGGCCCTTCTTCACATAGTCACTCACGTGACTCCGAAGTAAAATCATGAGGATGAATGCACAGCCTTTTATACAGAGTATGGGAAATCAAGAACCAGGGGACATAGATTTAAGGTGAGGGGCAATATTCAAGAGGAACTGGAGGGTCGACCATTTCCACAGGGTGGTGCGTATATAGAAGGAGCGCCTGAGTAGATAATTAAAACATGTACTATAACAGCATTTAAAAAACACTTGGACAAGCACATGTGGATAGGAAAGATTTGAAGAGATATGGGCCAAATGTGAGCAAATGGGACGAAAAAATCTTGCTTGGCAAGGATAAGGTGGGCCGAAAGGCCAGTTTCCATGCCTCGAATGGTGAGGACATAAAATGGACTGCAGAATGAAAATGCTAAATATGGAAGGTGTGGGCCCTTACAGGCAGAGACAGAAGAATTAAAGATGGGGAATGGCAGAGAAGTTAAATAATTCCTTAAAGCATGCCTTACAGAAATAATACAGGTATACGAGGGAACAAAAAGCCAGTGAGAATGTGAAATGGAAGGAACGGAGTCTTAATCAATAAAAGTGTAAAAGAGTTGTCGGCAGACTTAACTATAAACCTTTACGCAAGACGTGTAATGCTGAGGCTCTATCAGGCTCTATAAGGAGAGATGCGACGCTGAAGCTCTATAAGGCGCTGGTCAGCTTGCATTTAGAGTACTGTGAGCATCTGAGGAAGGATGTGCTGGCTCTGGAGAGGGTCCAGAGGAGGTTTACAAGAATGATTCAGGAATGAGTGGGTTAGTACATTAGCGTTTGACAGTACTGGGCCACTACTCGCTGGAGTTTTAAAGGATGAGGGGGATCACATTGAAACTTACAGAATAATGAAAGGATTGGTGACCCTATTACCTCTGTAGGGTATCAACTGACGTGTCAAACAAGACTAAACCGAGGTTTAATTTTGTTTATTACAACAATCTTTATAAACACTCGAGTAACTTAAAACATGCATGCAAACACTTGACTTCTAATAACTTCTCCTTTACTTTACTATTTCAACTTATCACTTCTTAAACTAAATTACAAAGTCAGATATTGCCCCTATGAATGAATTGGACAGATTCACTCTGTTGGTAGGGGGTTTGTCTTCTCTGAGCTTTGAACTCAGGTCCCTCCTTCTTGTGATGGTTGTTCCCGGGTTGTCGCTGCCCATGTCTCAGACCGCCCTTCTTTTATACTAATTTTCCTTCAATCTCCTAAAGGAAGCCTTTGTTCAAACCCAAGACTCTCACAATTCTAAAGTCAATCATTTTGAGTTGTTACTCATCCAAGGGCTGAATAAACAAAACGCATCTTTGTTCCTTATCAACATTTTCATTCTCATCATACAGTTCATCATCATCATCATCATCCTTTATTGTCATCAAGCAAAGCAACAAATTGTACAGTGCAAAATGAGAAGACGTTTCTCAGGGAATATTGGAGCATCGCACATAAAAACCTAAACATTTCACACATAAATAAAAACAATCCAGTTCCTGATGAAAACAGTACGAATAGTTTTTAAAAAGTGCAGGTAAAAAAGCAACATTAAAATACAATAAAAAAGTCATAAAATGTCCAGGGCAGCTGATTTAAGTGGCCTGAACCAGTGCCAGAGTTATTACTCAGTGCCAGTTATTAAATTGTCAGTGCAAAAGCAGCAGAATCAGGTGGAATTACTGTTTAGCAGCCTCACAGCCTGTGGAAGGAAGCTGTTTAGCAGTCTGGTTGTCCGGGCTTTGATGCTACGGCATCTCTTTCCTGATGGCAGGAGATCTATATGTGTGTGGAGGGGGTGAAGTCTGTCCTTTGCTATGCTCAGTGCTTTTTTTCAGGCAGCGGCTCTGGAACAGTTCTTGTACCGAGGGTAGCGAGAAACCAATGATCCTCTCTGCTCCTCACTACCCTCTGCAGAGACTTCCTGTCTGAGCAGTTACAGTTAGAGTACCACGTGTTCATGCAGTACATGAGTACAGACTCCACCGTGCCCCTGTAAAAAGTCCTGGGGATGTTGGTGGGAAATGAGACCTGTTTGAGTTTCCTCAGGTAGTACAGTCGCTGATGGGCCCATTTGACAATCCTAGTGTTGTTCCTGGACCAGGTGAGACTATCTGTGATTTGCACTCCGAGGAACTTTATGCTCTCCACTCTCTCCACCGTGGTGCCACTGATGTTGAGGGGTGTGTGTTTGGGCTGCGACCTCCTGAAGTCGACAATCATCTCCTTCGTTTTTCTACGTTTAATTCTAGATTGTTGTTGCCGCACCAGTCCACTAGTTGTTTCACTTCCTCCCTGTACATTGTTTCATCCTCTCCACTGATGAGTCCCACCACTGTGGTGGCATCTGCAAATTTTATAATCCTGTTGTCCCTGAATCTAGCAACACAGTCATGTGTGAGCAATGTGAACAACAGCGGGCTGAGCACACAGCCTTGAGGGGAGCCGGTGTTCAGCGTGATCGAGCCTGAGGTGTTCTTGCCAACACGGACTGACTGGGGTCTCTCTGTCAGACTGTCCAGGATCCAGTGACACAGGGTGGTGTTGAGGTCCAGCAGGGTTAGTTTCTCCACAAGTCTCTGTGGGATGATGGTGTTTAAAGCTGAGCTAAAGTCAATGTACAGGATTCTGGCGTAGGTGTTCTTGTTTTCCAGATGAGTGAGTACTGTGTGCAGCGTAGTGGAGATGGCATCTTTTGTAGAACGTTTGGGGCGATAGGCGAAGTGGAGGGGGTCTAACGATGAGGGGAGGCTGGCAGTAATGTGAGGTTTCTCCAGGCGTTCAAAACACTTCATTATTATGGGGGTTAGGGCGACAGGGTGGTAATCATTTAGGCAGGCCACAACTGATTTCTTTGCTATTGGAATTATTATGGATGTTTTGAGGCATATGGGGACTAAGTGAGATGTTGAAGATGTCTGTTGGCACTTCTGTTAACTCATCCGCACATTCCTTGAGCACCCGTCCTGGGATGTTGTCGGGTCCAACAGCTTTCCACGGGTTGACCTTGGACAGGATTCTCCGTGTGTCTATTGCGTCTATGATCAGGACTGGCTGGTCAGTTTGGGCGCAGGGGCTGGCCCTCCCCTTGGGTGTGGTGTTTGCTGCATCAAAATGTGCAAAGAAATTGTTCAGTTTATCTGGAAGAGAAGTGTCGGTGTCAGTCACCTGCTGCCTTGTCTTGTACCCCGTCAGTGTTTGGATTCCCTTCCACATCCTCCTGGTGTCTCCTGTGTCACAGAGGTGTCCCTGGATTTTCTCTGCATAGGCACGTTTCGCTGCCTTGATTCCTTTTTCCAGTGCAGTCCTGGTAGATGGAAGAGCAGCTGTGTTATCGGCTCTGTAGGCTGCATCACGGGCCCTCAGCAGCGAGCGCACGTCTGCTGTCATCCATGGCTTTTCATTTCCATGTGCAGTGAAGGTTTTAATGACAGTGACATCCTCGGTGCACTTGGCAATGTAGCTGGTTACAGTCTCTGCGTACTCCTCGATGTTGATGAGGTCATCATAGGATGCTGCTGTCCTGAACACATCCCAGTCAGTGTGCAGGAAGCAATCCTGCAATGCTGAGGCTGCTCCCTCTGGCCAGACCCTGGTGTGTTTTCTCTCCGCTCTGACTTGTCTTTGCAGTGGTCTGTAGGCTGGTGTTAAAAACACTGAAATGTGGTCAGAGTGGCCCAGGTGAGGGCGGGGGGCTGCCTTGTAAGCCTCTGGGGTGTTGGTGTAAACCAAGTCCAAGGTATTCACTCCCCTGGTCTCAAAATCCACATATTGCTTGAATTTCGGAAGCACAGTCTTAAGGCTGGTGTGATTAAAATCCCCAGCCACCACAATAAAGCTGTCAGGATATTTGGTCTGGCTGTTATTTGCAAAATGGCCGTTCCCAGCCACCTTATCTTCACAAGGTTGTACTGCCTGGCAATTAAATTACCTGCTGCACTATTCTCACCAGATGTTCATCATGTGACCATTTTCAGTGTTTCTTTGTTCACCTGTTCCCATGGTTTTGATCTGTGTGTCTCTAGCTAGTAGCATCCTCCCAAACCCTGTTGGGATACTTAACATCCAGTCCCAGGCTATAGGATGTTTCCACTGGTGGGAGAGTCTTGGACCAGAGGTCATAGCCTCGGAATTAAAGGGCGCTCTATTAGAAAGAGTAGGTGGAAGAACTTCTTTAGTCAGATGGTATTTAATCTGTAGAATTCTTGGCCACAGAGGGCTGTGGAGGCCAAGTCAGTGGATATTTTTAAGGCGGAGATGGACAAATTCTTGATTAGAACAGGTGTCAAGGGAGATGGGGAGAAGGCAGGAAAATGGGATTAGGAGGCAGAGATCAGACATAATTGAATGGCAGTGGACCCAATGGGCCAAATGGCCCACTTCTACCCCTATAACGTGAACTTTACCTGCGTTGTAGTACGGATAGCATTCTGATCCATATGTTCTGATCGATATGTTCTGCAAACAAGGATAAATGAGAAATATACCAAGTTAAAAGTAGAAGAATATTTTTTTCTGATCAGCACCAAAAGCACAAACTAATTATACAAATCAAAATTCTTCAGAAAACAAGCCATTGAGTTTTTCCAATCAACTTTCATCTTAGTGCAGGGTCATAATTTGTAAGTCATAGTTTGCAAAATATCTTTTGTATATTTAGCTCTAATGGCATTTACCATATTGTATTATTCTAGGCATTATTTGGACTAATTCCATGTCTTAGTACTAAATTAATTAAATTAATAATATTAATTTTTTGTCAGTTCAGACAATGAATGACTTTCCATTAAAAAACACAACTACCCCATGAGAATAGTCACACTGCTTCACCCTTGGGATACTAAATGTAACGGCTCTGCAAACCGGTTGACTAATCTGTGATTGGGTTTCCATGCAGAGAAGGGAGGCGCAGTGGCACAGATGGTAAAGATGCTGTCCCACAACACCAGAGACCCAGGTTCGATCTCGACTCTGCTCAGTCTACCTAAACCTACCTGATCTCCCAATTGCTAAACACTTTAAATCCCCCTCCCATTCCCATACTGACCTTTTTGGCCTGGGTCTCCCCCACTGTCAGAGTCAAGCCCAGCACGAATTGGAGGAACAGCACCACACATTTCACTTGAGTAGCGGTATGAATATTGACTTCAAATAACCCTTGGTTTCCCTCTCTCTCCATCCCTCCCCCTTCCAAATTCCAATTAGATCAGATATATTTTCCTGTTCCATTATTCTATGTTCGCTCTTCTGGGGAGATGCTAACTGCATTTTGTTGTCTTTGTACTGTACACTGCGCAATGACAATAATGTTTGAATCTGAATCTGAATCTGACACATCCACACATAAATGCATCTGCACGCACATCCACACATCAAGCTATTAAGCAACCTATACCCAGCCACTGACACTCTCCTCCGCTGGTCCTTACCCTCAATAACTTCACGTTCGACTCCTCCCATTTCCTCCAAATACAAGGCGTAGCTATGGGCACACGCATGGGCCCCAGCTATGCCTGCCTATTTGTCGGTTACGTCGAGCAATCCTTATTCAATACATACCAGGGCCCCATCCCCGACATCTACCTCTGCTACATCGACGACTGCTTTGGTGCCACCTCCTGCACCCGCACACAACTGACTGACTACATCCACTTCACCAATAACTTCCATCCGGCACTCAAATACACCTGGACCATTTCCGACACTTCCCTACCATTCCTTGACCTCACTATCTCCATTGCAGGTGATAGACTTCTGACCGACATCCATTATAAACCCACTGACTCCCATGGCTATCTGGACTACACTTCTTCCCACCCTGCTTCCTGTATGGACTCCATCCCCTACTCCCAATTTCTCCGTCTACGCCGCATCTGCTCCACGGATGAGGCGTTCCACACCAGGACATCTGAAATGTCCTCATTATTCAGGGAACGGGGGTTCCCCTCCTCCACCATAGATGAGGCTCGCACCAGGGTCTCTTCCATACCCCGCAACACTGCTCGCTCTCCCCATCCCCCCACTCGCATCAAGGGCAGAGTCCCCCTAGTCCTCACCTTTCACCCCACCAGCCGTCACATACAAAAAGTTATCCTCCGTCAGTTTCGCCACCTCCAACGTGACCCCACCACTCGCCACATCTTCCCATCTCCCCCCATATCTGCCTTCCGCAAAGACCGCTCCCTCCATAACACCCTTGTCAATTCTTCCCTTCCCTCTCGTACCACCCCCTCCCCGGGCACTTTCCCTTGCAACCGCAAGAGATGCAACATTTGTCCCTTTACCTCCCCCCTCGACTCCGTTCAAGGACCCAAGCAGTCGTTCCAGGTGCGACAGAGGTTTACCTGCATCTCCTCGAACCTCATATATTGCAACCGCTGCTCTAGATGTCAGCAGATCTATATCGGTGAGACCAAGCGGAGGTTGGGCGATCGTTTCGCCGAACACCTCCACTCGGTCTGCAGTAACCAAGCTGACTTCCCGGTGGCTCAGCACTTCAACTCCCCCTCCCACTCCATCTCCGACCACTCTGTCCTGGGTCTCCTCCATGGCCACAGCGAGCAGCACCGGAAATTGGAGGAACAGCACCTCATATTCCGTTTGGGGAGTCTGCATCCTGGGGGCATGAACATCGAATTCTCCGAATGTTGTTAGTCCTTGCTGTCTCCTCCCCTTCCTCAGTCCCCCTGCTGTCTCCTCCCATCCCCCAGCCTTCGGGCTCCTCCTCCTTTTTCCTTTCTTGTCCCCGCCCCCCCCCCCCCCCCACTCCCGATCAGTCTGAAGAAGGGTTTCGGCCCGAAACGTTGCCTATTTCCTTCGCTCCATAGATGCTGCTGCACCCGCTGAGTTTCTCCAGCTTTTTTGTGTACCTTCCACACATCAACAGATACACGTTTGTCAGGTATACACAGACACACACACAAACTACAGATACTCAAACAATACAACACTTTTAGGGTTCTTTTAGGTTAAAGATAATAGCCCTCATTTGCAAAGGCATCATGAGGGGGTCTCGAACATTAATATAGGCTCATCGAGAAAACATCAGAGCATTCGATTCTTGGTAGGATGTGACATTTACATCAGAAATAAGACAGGTCTCTTACAGGTCTGGCACTGCCCCAGTCCCACTATGGCCATGACTCCACTCTCCCCACTATGGCAGTCAGTGGGGTTCAGTAAACGGGGGAACCCAGAGGATCTGTCCTGACCCTTCAATTAGGCAGGTTCATGAGCCCTTAAAACCTGGGACCTCTGCGGCAGTCTCATTCATTTTCCTATTAAAGCGACTGGAAGATGCCTTGCAGGTCTGTCCCCCAGCCTGGCACTGCCCCAGTCCCACTATGGCCGTGACCCCCACTCTGCACACTGGCAGTCAGTGGGGTTCAGTAAAGGGAGGAACCCACAAGAACTGCCCTCACCCATTAATTAGGCTGGTTCAGGAGCAGGACCTCTGCAACAGTCTAATTGAAAAGACACACTCACAATTATATTCATTATATTATTTTCATATAATATAATTATACTTAATTACATATGATTACAGTCATGTTTACAAGTCATATATATAGGTATAATCATATAGTTTAAATGGACTGCAACGCGGAAATAGGCATGGTGTAATATGGTTATTGGCCACTAGATGGCGCTTACTTTCCCGATTACATTTTCTAATTAGTTTAATTAATTAATGTGTAACTTTTGGCACTGACGAGTTATGACTTCCTTCTCAATTATATTTAATCTAAATCTGTGGAAAATTTCATGTACTGTAGTTCCGAGTTGTGGCTTTTTGATGCTTGGCCCACAGCCTAAATGGAAAAGCAATAGAGAACAAGATGCTAATTTCCGAGTATGATAATGGCCATAACTTTGTTAATACTGCAAATGGTGGCTTGGCGTCGAAGGGCACTGCTGTCTGCAAATGGTGGCTTGGGTTCGAGGGGCACTGCTGGCTGTAAATGGTGGCTTGGGGTCGGAGGGCACTGCTGGCTGCAAATGGTGCCTTGGGGTCGGAGGGCACTGCTGGCTGCAAATGTTGGTTTGGGGTCGGAGGGCACTGCTGGCTGCAAATGGAGGCTTGGGGTCGGAGGGCACTGCTGGCTGCAAATGGTGGCTTCGGGTCGGAGGGCACTGCTGGCTGCAAATGGTGCCTTGGGACGAAGGGCACTGCAGGCTGCAAATGGTAGCTTGGGGTCGGAGGGCACTGCTTGCTGCAAATGGTGGTTTGGGGTCGAAGGACACTACTGGCTGCAAATGGTAGTATGGGGTCGAAGGGCACTGCTGGCTGCAAATGTTGGCTTGGGGTCGAAGGGCACTGCTGCTGCAAATGGTGGCTTGGGGTCGAGGGGTACTGCTGGCTGCAAATGGTGGCTTGGGGTCGCAGGGCACTGCTTGCTGCAAACATGGTGGCTTTGGGTGGGAGGGCACTGCTGGCTGCAAATGGTGGCTTGGGGTCGGAGGGCACTGCTGACTGCAAATGGTGGTTTGGGGTCGGAGGGCACTGCTGGCTGAAAATGGTGGCTTGGGGTCGGAGGGCACTGCTGGCTGCAAATGGTAGCTTGGGGTCGGAGGGCACTGCTTGCTGCAAATGGTGGGTAGGGGTCGAAAGGCACTGCTGGCTGCAAATGGTGGCTTGGGGTCGGAGGGCACTGCTGGCTGCAAATGGTGGCTTAGGGTCGGAGGGCAATGCTGGCTGCATATGGTGGCTTGGGGTCGAAGGGCACTTCTGGATGCAAATGGTGGATTGGGATCGAGGGGCACTGCTCGCTGCAAATGGTGGCTTGAAGTCGAAGGGCACTGCTGGCTGTAAATGGTGGTTTGGGGTCGAATGGGCACTGCTGACTCCAAATGGTGGCTTGGGGTCGAAGGGCACTGCTGGCTGCAAATGGTGACTTGGGGTCGGAGGGCACTGCTGGCTGCAAATGGTGGCTTGGGGTAGTACGGCACTGCTTGCTGCAAATGATGGCTTGGTGTGGGAGGGCACTGCTTGCTGCAAATGTTGGCTTGGGGTCGGAGGGCATTGCTGGCTGCAAATTATGGCTTGGGGTTCGAAGGGCACTGCTGGCTGCAAATGGTGGCTTGGGGTCGAAGGGCACTTCTGGCTGCAAATGGTGGATTGGGGTCGAGGGGCACTGCTGGCTGCAAATGGTGGCTTGAAGTCGAAGGGCACTGCTGGCTGTAAATGGTGGTTTGGGGTCGAGGGGACACTGCTGCTCCAAATGTTGGCTTGGCGTCGAAGGGCACTGCTGACTGCAAATGATGGCTTGGGTTCGAGGGGCACTGCTGGCTGCAAATGGTGGCTTGGGGTCGAAGGGCACTGCTGGCTGCAAATGGTGACTTGTGGTCGGAGGGCACTGCTGGCTGCAAATGGTGGCATGGGGTCGGAGGGCACTTCTGGCTGCAAATGGTGGCTTGGGGTCGGAGGGCACTGCTTGCTGCAAATGGTGGCTTCGGGTGGGAGGGCACTGCTGGCTGCAAATGGTGGCTTGGGGTCGGAGGGCACTGCTTGCTGCAAAAATGGTGGCTTGGGGTGGGAGGGCACTGCTGGCTGCAAATGGTGGCTTGGGGTCGGAGGGCACTGCTTGCTGCAAAAATGGTGGCTTTGGGTGGGAGGGCACTGCTGGCTGCAAATGGTGGCTTGGGGTCGGAGGGCACTGCTGCCTGCAAATGGTGGTTTGGGGTCGAAGGGCACTGCTGGCTGCAAATGGTGGTTTGAGGTCGGAGGGCACTGCTGGCTGCAAATGGAGGCTTGGGGTCGTAGGGCACTGCTGGCTGCAAATAGTGGATTGGGATCGGAGGGCACTGCTGGCTGCAAATGGTGGCTTGGGGTCGAAGGGCACTGCTGGCTTCAAATCGTAGCTTGGGGTCGGAGGGCACTACTTGCTGAAAATGGTGGGTTGGGGTCGAAGGGTACTGCTGGCTGGAAATGGTGTCTTGGGGTCGAAGGGCACTTCTGGCTGCAAATGGTGGCTTGGGGTCGGAGGGCACTGCTGGCTGCAAATGGTGGCTTGTGGTCGGAGAGCACTGCTGGCTGCAAATGGTGGCTTGGGGGTGCGAGGGCACTGCTTGCTGCAAATGGTGGCTTGGGGTCGAAGGGCACTGCTTGCTGCAAATGGTGGCTTGGGGTCGAAGGGCACTGCTGGCTGCAAATAGGGTCTTGGGGTCGAAGGGCACATCTGGCTGCAAATGGTGGCTTGGGGTCGGAGGGAACTGCTGGCTGCAAATGGTGGCTTGTGGTCGGAGGGCACTGCTGGCTGCATATGGTGACTTGGGGTCGGAGAGCACTGCTGGCTGCAAATGGTGGCTTGGGGTGCGAGGGCACTGCTTGCTGCAAATGGTGGCTTGGGGTCGAAGGGCACTGCTTGCTGCAAATGGTGGCTTGGTGTCGGAAGGCACTGCTGGCTGCAAATGATGGCTTGGGGTCGAAGGGCACTGTTGTCTGCAAATGGTAGCTTGGGGTCGGAGGGCACTGCTTGCTGCAAATGGTGGGTTGGGGTCGAAGGGCACTGCTGGCTGCAAATGTTGGTTTGGGGTCGGAGGGCACTGCTGGCTACAAATGGAGGCTTGGGGTCGGAGGGCACTGCAGGCTGCAAATGGTAGCTTGGGGTCGGAGGGCACTGCTAGCTGCAAATGGTGGGTTGGGGTCGAAGGGCACTGCTGGCTGCAAATGGTGGCTTGGGTTCGGAGGGCACTGCTGGCTGCAAATGGTGGCTTCGGGTCGGAGGGCACTGCTGGCTGCAAATGGTGGCTTGGGGTCGAAGGGCACTTCTGGCTGCAAATGGTGGCTTGGGGTCGTAGGGCACTGCTTGCTGCAAACATGGTGGCTTTGGGTGGGAGGGCACTGCTGGCTGCAAATGGTGGCTTTGGGTCGGAGGGCATTGCTGACTGCAAATGGTGGTTTGGGGTCGGAGGGCACTGCTGGCTGAAAATGGTGGCTTGGGGTCGGAGGGCACTGCTGGCTGCAAATGGCAAGCTTGGGGACGGAGGGCACTGCTTGCTGCAAATGGTGGGTTGGGGTCGAAAGGCACTGCTGGCTGCAAATGGTGGCTTGGGGTCGAAGGGCACTGCTGGCTGCAAATGGTGACTTGGGGTCGGAGGGCACTGCTGGCTGCAAATGGTGGCTTGGGGTAGTAGGGCACTGCTTTGCTGCAAATGATGGCTTGGGGTGGGAGGGCACTGCTTGCTGCAAATGGTGGCTTGGGGTAGGACGGGCACTGCTTGCTGCAAATGGTGGCTTGGGGTGCGAGGGCACTGCTTGCTGCAAATGGTGGCTTGGGGTCGAATGGCACTGCTTGGTGCAAATGGTGGCTTGGGATCGGAGGGCACTGCTGGCTGCAAATGGTGGCTTGGGGTCGAAGGGCACTGCTGGCTGCAAATGGTGGCTTGGGGTCGAAGGGCACTTCTGGCTGCAAATGGTGGATTGGGGTCGAGGGGCACTGCTGGCTGCAAATGGTGGCTTGAAGTCGAAGGGGACTGCTGGTTGTAAATGGTGGTTTGGGGTCGAGGGGACACTGCTGGTTCCAAATGGTGGCTTGCGGTCGAAGAGCACTGCTTGCTGCAAATGGTGGCTTGGGGTGGGAGGGCACTGCTTGCTGCAAATGGTGGCTTGGGGTCGAAGGGCACTGCTGGCTGCAAATGGTGGCTTGGGGTCGGAGGGCACTGCTTGCTGCAAAAATGGTGGCTAGGGGTGGGAGGGCACTGCTGCTGCAAATGGTGGCTTGGGGTCGGAGGGCACTGCTTGCTGCAAACATGGTGGCTTTGGGTGGGAGGGCACTGCTGGCTGCAAATGGTGGCTTTGGGTCGGAGGGCATTGCTGACTGCAAATGGTGGTTTGGGGTCGGAGGGCACTGCTGGCTGAAAATGGTGGCTTGGGGTCGGAGGGCACTGCTGGCTGCAAATGGCAAGCTTGGGGACGGAGGGCACTGCTTGCTGCAAATGGTGGGTTGGGGTCGAAAGGCACTGCTGGCTGCAAATGGTGGCTTGGGGTCGAAGGGCACTGCTGGCTGCAAATGGTGACTTGGGGTCGGAGGGCACTGCTGGCTGCAAATGGTGGCTTGGGGTAGTAGGGCACTGCTTGCTGCAAATGATGGCTTGGGGTGGGAGGGCACTGCTTGCTGCAAATGGTGGCTTGGGGTAGGACGGGCACTGCTTGCTGCAAATGGTGGCTTGGGGTGCGAGGGCACTGCTTGCTGCAAATGGTGGCTTGGGGTCGAATGGCACTGCTTGGTGCAAATGGTGGCTTGGGATCGGAGGGCACTGCTGGCTGCAAATTAAGGCTTGGGGTCGAAGGGCACTGCTGGCTGCAAATGGTGGCTTGGGGTCGAAGGGCACTTCTGGCTGCAAATGGTGGATTGGGGTCGAGGGGCACTGCTGGCTGCCAATGGTGGCTTGAAGTCGAAGGGGACTGCTGGTTGTAAATGGTGGTTTGGGGTCGAGGGGACACTGCTGGTTCCAAATGGTGGCTTGCGGTCGAAGAGCACTGCTGGCTGCAAATGGTGGCTTGGGGTGGGAGGGCACTGCTTACTGCAAATGGTGGCTTGGGGTGGGAGGGCACTGCTGGCTGCAAATGGTGGCTTGGGGTCGGAGGGCACTGCTTGCTGCAAAAATGGTGGCTAGGGGTGGGAGGGCACTGCTGCTGCAAATGGTGGCTTGGGGTCGGAGGGCACTGCTTGCTGCAAACATGGTGGCGTTGGGTGGGAGGGCACTGCTGGCTGCAAATGGTGGCTAGGGGTCGGAGAGCACTGCTGGCTGCAAATGGAGGCTTCGGGTCGGAGGGCACTGCTGACTGCAAATGGTGGCTTCGGGTCGGAGGGCATGCTGGCTGCAAATGGTGGCTTGGGGTCGAAGGGCACTGCTGGCTGCAAATGGTAGCTTGGGGTCGGAGGGCACTGCTTGCTGCAAATGGTGGGTTGAGGTCGATGGGCACTGCTGGCTGCAAATGGTGGCTTGGGTTCGGAGGGCACTGCTTGCTGCAAATGGTGGCTTGGGGTCGGAGGGCACTGCTGGGTGCAAATGGTGGCTTGGGGTCGAAAGGCATTTCTGTCTGCAAATGGTGGCTTGGGGTCGTAGGGCACTGCTGGCTGCAAATGGTGGCTTGTGGTCGGAGGGCACTGCTGCCTGCCAATGGTGGCTTGGGGTCGGAGAGCACTGCTTGCTGCAAATGGTGGCTTGGGGTCGGAGGGCACTGCTGGCTGTAAATGGTGGTTTGGGGTCCGAGGGCACTGCTTGCTGCAAATAGTGGCTTGGGGTCGGAGGGCTCTGCTTGCAGCAAAAGGTGGCTTGGGGTCGCAGGGCACTGCTTGCTGCAAATGGTGGCTTGGGGTGGGAGGACACTGCTTGCCGCAAATGGTGTCTTGGGGTCGCAGGGCACTGCTTGCTGCAAATGGTGGCTTGGGGTGGGTGGACACTGCTTGCCGCAAATGGTGTCTTGGGGTGGGAGGGCACTGCTTGCTGAAAATGGTGTCTTGGGGTCGGAGGGCACTGCTTCCTGCAAATGGTGGCTTGGGGTGGGAGGTCACTGCTTGCTGCAAATGGTGGCTCGGGGTCGGAAGGCACTGCTTGCTGAAAATGGTGGATTGGGGTCGAAGGGCACTGCTGGCTGTAACTGGTGGCTTGCGGTCGAGCGGCACTGCTGGCTGTAAATGGTGGATTGGGGTCGAGGGGCGCTGCTGACTTCAAATGGTGGCTTGGGGTCGAGGGGAACTGCTGGCTGCAAATGGTGGATTGGGGTCGAGGGGCACTACTGGCTGCAAATGGTGGCTTGGGGTCGAGTGGCACTGCTGCTGCAAATGGTGGCTTGGGGTCGAGGGGCACTGCTGGCTGCCAATGGTGGCTTGGGGTCGGAGAGCACTGCTTGCTGCAAATGGTGGCTTGGGGTCGGAGGGCATTGCTAGCTGTAAATGGTGGTTTGGGGTCCGAGGGCACTGCTTGCTGCAAATAGTGGCTTGGGGTCGGAGGGCTCTGCTTGTAGCAAATGGTGGCTTGGGGTCGCAGGGCACTGCTTGCTGCAAATGGTGGCTTGGGGTGGGTGGACACTGCTTGCTGCAAATGGTGGCTTGGGGTGGGAGGGCACTGCTTGCTGCAAATGGTGGTTAGGTATCGGAGGGCACTGCTTGCTGCTAATGGTGGCTTGGGGTGGGAGGTCACTGCTTTCTGCAAATGGTGGCTCGGGGTCGGAAGGCACTGCTTGCTGAAAATGGTGGCTTGGGGTCGAAGGGCACTGCTGGCTGCAAATGGTGGCTTGCGGTCGAGCGGCACTGCTGGCTGTAAATGGTGGATTGGGGTCGAGGGGCGCTGCTGACTTCAAATGGTGGCTTGGGGTCGAGGGGAACTGCTGGCTGCAAATGGTGGATTGGGGTCGAGGGGCACTGCTGGCTGCAAATGGTGGCTTGGGGTCGAGTGGCACTGCTGCTGCAAATGGTGGCTTGGGGTCGAGGGGCACTGCTGGCTGCAAATGGTGGATTGGGGTCGAGGGGCACAGCTGGCTGCAAATGGTGGCTTGAAGTCGAAGGGCACTGCTGGCTGTATATGGTGGTTTGGGGTCGAATGGGCACTGCTGTCTGCAAATGGTGGCTTGGGTTCGAGGGGCACTGCTGGCTGCAAATGGTGGCTTGGGGTCGGAGGGCACTGCTGGCTGCAAATGGTGCCTTGGGGTCGGAGGGCACTGCTGGCTGCAAATGTTGGTTTGGGGTCGGAGGGCACTGCTGGCTGCAAATGGAGGGTTGGGGTCGGAGGGCACTGCTGGCTGCAAATGGTGACTTCGGGTCGGAGGGCATTGCTGGCTGCAAATGGTGCCTTGGGGTCGAAGGGCACTGCAGGCTGCAATTGGTAGCTTGGGGTCGGAGGGCACTGCTAGCTGCAAATGGTGGGTTGGGGTCGAAGGGCACTGCTGGCTGCAAATGGTGGCTTGGGTTCGGAGGGCACTGCTGGCTGCAAATGGTGGCTTCGGGTCGGAGGGCACTGCTGGCTGCAAATGGTGGCTTGGGGTCGAAGGGCACTTCTGGCTGCAAATGGTGGCTTGGGGTCGTAGGGCACTGCTTGCTGCAAACATGGTGGCTTTGGGTGGAGGGCACTGCTGGCTGCAAATGGTGGCTTTGGGTCGGAGGGCATTGCTGACTGCAAATGGTGGTTTGTGGTCGGAGGGCACTGCTGGCTGAAAATGGTGGCTTGAGGTCGGAGGGCACTGCTGGCTGCAAATGGTGGCTTGGGGTCGGAGGGCACTGCTGGCTGCATATGGTGCCTTGGAGTCGAAGGGCACTTCTGGCTGCAAATGGTGGATTGGGGTCGAATGGGCACTGCTGGCTCCAAATGGTGGCTTGGGGTCGAAGGGCACTGCTGGCTGCAAATGGTTACTTGGGGTCGGAGGGCACTGCTGGCTGCAAATGGTGGCTTGGGGTAGTAGAGCACTGCTTGCTGCAAATGATGGCTTGGGGTGGGAGGGCACTGCTTGCTGCAAATGGTGGCTTGGGGTAGGACGGGCACTGCTGGCTGCAAATGGTGGCTTGGGGTGCGAGGGCACTGCTTGCTGCAAATGGTGGCTTGGGGTCGAATGGCACTGCTTGGTGCAAATGGTGGCTTGGGATCGGAGGGCACTGCTGGCTGCAAATTAAGGCTTGGGTCGAAGGGCACTGCTGGCTGCAAATGGTGGCTTGGGATCGAAGGGCACTTCTGGCTGCAAATGGTGGATGGGGGTCGAGGGGCACTGCTGGCTGCAAATGGTGGCTTGAAGTCGAAGGGGACTGCTGGCTGTAAATGGTGGTTTGGGGTCGAGGGGACACTGCTGGTTCCAAATGGTGGCTTGGGGTCGAAGAGCACTGCTGGCTGCAAATTGTGGCTTGGGGTCGGAGGGCACTGCTTGCTGCAAAAATGGTGTATTGGGGTGGGAGGGCACTGCTTGCTGCAAACATGGTGGCGTTGGGTGGGAGGGCACTGCTGGCTGCAAATGGTGGCTAGGGGTCGGAGGGCACTGCTGCCTGCAAATGGTGGTTTGGGGTCGAAGGGCACTGCTGGCTGCAAATGGTGTTTTGAGGTCGGAGGGCACTGCTGGCTGCAAATGGAGGCTTGGGGTCGGAGGGCACTGCTGGCTGCAAATAGTGGCTTGGGGTCGGAGGGCACTGCTGGCTGCAAATGGTGGCTTGGGGTCGAAGGGCAGTGCTGGCTGCAAATGGTAGCTTGGGGTCGGAGGGCACTACTTGCTGCAAATGGTGGGTTGGGGTCGAAGGGCACTGCTGGCTGCAAATGGTGGCTTGGGGTCCGAGGGCACTGCTGGCTGCAAATAGTGGCTTGGGGTCGGAGGGCACTGCTGGCTGCAAATGGTGTCTTGGGGTCGAAGGGCACTTCTGGCTGCAAATGGTGGCTTGGGGTCGGAGGGCACTGCTGGCTGCAAATGGTGGCTTGTGGTCGGGCTCTGCTGGCTGCAAATGGTGACTTGGGGTCGGAGAGCACTGCTGGCTGCAAATGGTGGCTTGGGGTGCGAGGGCCCTGCTGCTGTAAATGGTGGCTTGGGGTCGGACGGCACTGCTTGCTGCAAAAATGGTGGCTTGGGGTGGGAGGGCACTGCTGCTGTAAATGGTGGCTTGGGGTCGGAGGGCACTGCTTGCTGCAAACATGGTGGCGTTGGGTGGGAGGGCACTGCTGGCTGCAAATGGTGGCTAGGGGTCGGAGGGCACTGCTGCCTGCAAATGGTGGTTTGGGGTCGAAGGGCACAGCTGGCTGCAAATGGTGGTTTGAGGTCGGAGGGCACTGCTGGCTGCAAATGGAGGCTTGGGGTCGGAGGGCACTGCTGGCTGCAAATAGTGGCTTGGGGTCGGAGGGCACTGCTGGCTGCAAATGGTGGCTTGGGGTCGAAGGGCAGTGCTGGCTGCAAATGGTAGCTTGGGGTCGGAGGGCACTACTTGCTGCAAATGGTGGTTTGGGGTCGAAGGGCACTGCTGGCTGCAAATGGTGGCTTGGGGTCCGAGGGCACTGCTGGCTGCAAATAGTGGCTTGGGGTCGGAGGGCACTGCTGGCTGCAAATGGTGTCTTGGGGTCGAAGGGCACTTCTGGCTGCAAATGGTGGCTTGGGGTCGGAGGGCACTGCTGGCTGCAAATGGTGGCTTGTGGTCGGAAGGCTCTGCTGGCTGCAAATGGTGACTTGGGGTCGGAGAGCACTGCTGGCTGCAAATGGTGGCTTGGGGTGCGAGGGCCCTGCTTGCTGCAAATGGTGGCTTGGGGTCGAAGGGCACTGCTTGCTGCAAATGGTGGCTTGGGGTCGGAAGGCACTGCTGGCTGCAAATGACGGCTTGGGGTCGAAGGGCACTGCTGTCTGCAAATGGTGGCTTGGGGTCGAAGGGCACTGCTGGCTGCAAATGGTGGATTGGGGTCGAGCGGCACTGCTGGCTGCAAATGGTGGCTTGTAGTCGAAGGGCACTGCTGGCTGTAAATGGTGGTTTGGGGTCGAATGGGCACTGCTGACTCCAAATGGTGGCTTGGGGTCGAAGGGCACTGCTGGCTGCAAATGGTGAGTTGGGGTCGAGGGGCACTGCTGGCTGCAAATGGTGGCTTGGCGTCGTAGGGCACTGCTGGCTGCAAATGGTGGCTTGTGGTCGGAGGGCACTGCTGGCTGCCAATGGTGGCTTGAGGTCGGAGAGCACTGCTTGCTGCAAATGGTGGCTTGGGGTCGGATGGCACTGCTGGCTGTAAATGGTAGTTTGGGGTCCGAGGGCACTGCTTGCTGCAAATAGTGGCTTGGGGTCGGAGGGCTCTGCTTGCAGCAAAAGGTGGCTTGGGGTCGCAGGGCACTGCTTGCTGCAAATGGTGGCTTGGGGTGGGAGGACACTGCTTGCCGCAAATGGTGGCTTGGGGTGGGAGGGCACTGCTTGCTGAAAATGGTGTCTTGGGGTCGGAGGGCACTGCTTGCTGCAAATGGTGGCTTGGGGTCGGAAGGCACTGCTTGCTGAAAATGGTGGCTTGGGGTCGAAGGGCACTGCTGGCTGCAAATGGTGGCTTGCGGTCGAGCGGCACTGCTGGCTGTAAATGGTGGATTGGGGTCGAGGGGCGCTGCTGACTTCAAATGGTGGCTTGGGTCGAGGTGAACTGCTGGCTGCAAATGGTGGCTTGGGGGGGAAGGGCACTGCTGGCTGCAAATGGTGGCTTGGGGGCGAGGGGCACTGCTGGCTGCAAATGGTGCCTTGGGGTCGAAGGACACTGCTGGCTTCAAATGGTGGCTTGGGGTCGAGGGGTACTGCTGGCTGCAAATGGTGGCTTGGGGTCGGAGGGCACTGCTGGCTGCAAATGGAATCTTGGGGTCGGAGGGCACTGCTGGCTGCAAACGGTGGCTTGGGGTCGGAGGGCACTGCTGGCTGCAAATGGTGGCTTGGGGTCGAAGGGCACTGCTGGCTGCAAATGGCTTGGGGTCGAGTGGCACTGCTTGCTGCAAATGGTGGCTTGGGGTGGGAGGTCACTGCTTGCTGCAAATGGTGGCTCGGGGTCGGAGGGCACTGCTTGCTGCAAAATGGTGGCTTGGGGTCGAAGGGCACTGCTGGCTGCAAATGGCTTGGGGTCGAGTGGCACTGCTGTCTGCAAATGGTGGCTTGGGGTCCGAGGGCACTGCTGGCTGCAAATGGTGGGTTGGGCTCAAGGGGCACTGCTGGCTGCAAATGGTAGGTTGGGGTCGGAAGGCACTACTTGCAGCAAATGGTGGCTTGGGGTCGGAGGGCACTGCTTGCTGCAAATGGTGGCTTGGGGTGGGAGGTCACTGTGCTTCAAATGGTGGCTCGGGGTCGAGGGGCATTGCTGGCTGCAAATTGTGGCTTCGGGTCGAGGGGCACTGCTGGCTGCAAATGGTGGCTTGGGGTCGAGGGGATCTGCTGGATGCAAATGGTGGCTTGGGGTCGAGGGGCACTGCTGGCTGCAAATGGAGGCTTGGGGTCGAGGGGCACTGCTGGCTGCAAATGGTGGCTTGGGGTGGGTGGGCACTGCATGCTGCAAATGGTGGCTGGGGGTCGGAGGGCACTGCTTGCTGCAAATGGTGGCTTGGGGTGGGAGGTCACTGCTTGCTGCAAATGGTGGTTCGGGGTCGGAAGGCACTGCTTGCTGCAAATGGTGGCTTGTGGTCGAAGGGCACTGCTGGCTGCAAATGGTGGCTTGGGGTCGAGCGGCACTGCTGGCTGCAAATGGGTGGATTGTGTTGAGGGGCACTGCTGGCTGCAAATGGTGGCTTGGGTTCGAGGGGCACTGCTCGCTGAAAATTGTGGCTTGGGGTCGAGGGGCACCGCTGGCTGCAAATGGTGGCTTGGGGTTGAGGGGCACTGCTGCAGCAAATGGTGGCTTGGGGTCGAGGGGCAGTGCTTTCTGCAAATGGCTGCTTGGGGTCGAGGGGCACTTCTGGCTTCAAATGGTGGCTTGGGGTCGAGGGGCACTGCTGGCTGCAAATGGTGGATTGGGGTCGAGGAGCTCTACTGGCTGCAAATGGTGGCTTGGGGTCGAGAGGCACTGCTGCTGCAAATGGCGGCTTGGGGTCGAGGGGCATTGCTGGCTGCAAATGGTGGCTTGGGGTCGAAGGGGCACTGCTGGCTTCAAATGGTGGCTTGGGGTCGAAGGGCACTGCTGGCTGCAAATGGTGGCTTGGGTTCGAGGGGCACTGCTGGCTGCAGATGGTGGCTTGGCGTCGGAGGGCACTGCTTGCTGCAAATGGTGGCTTGGGTTCGAGGGGCACTGCTGGCTGCAGATGGTGGCTTGCGTCGGAGGGCACTGCTTGCTGCAAATGGTGGCTTGGGGTGGGAGGTCACTGTGCTGCAAATGGTGGCTCGTGGTCGAGGGGCATTGCTGGATGCAAATTGTGGCTTCGGTTCGAGGGGCACAGCTGGCTGCAAATGGTGGCTTGGGGTCGAGGGGATCTGCTGGATGCAAATGGTGGCTTGGGGTCGAGGGGCACTGCTGGCTGCAAATGGAGGCTTGGGGTCGAGGGGCACTGCTGGCTGCAAATGGTGGCTTGGGGTGGGTGGGCACTGCTTGCTGCAAATGGTGGCTGGGGTCGGAGGGCACTGCTTGCTGCAAATGGTGGCTTGGGGTGGGAGGTCACTACTTGCTGCAAATGGTGGTTCGGGGTCGGAAGGCACTGCTTGCTGCAAATGGTGGCTTGCGGTCGAAGGGCACTGCTGGCTGCAAATGGTGGCTTGGGGTCGAGCGGCACTGCTGGCTGTATATGGTGGTTTGGGGTCGAATGGGCACTGCTGTCTGCAAATGGTGGCTTGGGTTCGAGGGGCACTGCTGGCTGCAAATGGTGGCTTGGGGTCGGAGGGCACTGCTGGCTGCAAATGGTGCCTTGGGGTCGGAGGGCACTGCTGGCTGCAAATGTTGGTTTGGGGTCGGAGGGCACTGCTGGCTGCAAATGGAGGGTTGGGGTCGGAGGGCACTGCTGGCTGCAAATGGTGACTTCGGGTCGGAGGGCATTGCTGGCTGCAAATGGTGCCTTGGGGTCGAAGGGCACTGCAGGCTGCAATTGGTTGCTTGGGGTCGGAGGGCACTGCTTGCTGCAAATGGTGGGTTGGGGTCGAAGGGCACTGCTGGCTGCAAATGGTGGCTTGGGTTCGGAGGGCACTGCTGGCTGCAAATGGTGGCTTCGGGTCGGAGGGCACTGCTGGCTGCAAATGGTGGCTTGGGGTCGAAGGGCACTTCTGGCTGCAAATGGTGGCTTGGGTCGTAGGGCACTGCTTGCTGCAAACATGGTGGCTTTGGGTGGAGGGCACTGCTGGCTGCAAATGGTGGCTTTGGGTCGGAGGGCATTGCTGACTGCAAATGGTGGTTTGTGGTCGGAGGGCACTGCTGGCTGAAAATGGTGGCTTGAGGTCGGAGGGCACTGCTGGCTGCAAATGGTGGCTTGGGGTCGGAGGGCACTGCTGGCTGCATATGGTGCCTTGGAGTCGAAGGGCACTTCTGGCTGCAAATGGTGGATTGGGGTCGAATGGGCACTGCTGGCTCCAAATGGTGGCTTGGGGTCGAAGGGCACTGCTGGCTGCAAATGGTTACTTGGGGTCGGAGGGCACTGCTGGCTGCAAATGGTGGCTTGGGGTAGTAGAGCACTGCTTGCTGCAAATGATGGCTTGGGGTGGGAGGGCACTGCTTGCTGCAAATGGTGGCTTGGGGTAGGACGGGCACTGCTTGCTGCAAATGGTGGCTTGGGGTGCGAGGGCACTGCTTGCTGCAAATGGTGGCTTGGGGTCGAATGGCACTGCTTGGTGCAAATGGTGGCTTGGGATCGGAGGGCACTGCTGGCTGCAAATTAAGGCTTGGGGTCGAAGGGCACTGCTGGCTGCAAATGGTGGCTTGGGATCGAAGGGCACTTCTGGCTGCAAATGGTGGATGGGGGTCGAGGGGCACTGCTGGCTGCAAATGGTGGCTTGAAGTCGAAGGGGACTGCTGGCTGTAAATGGTGGTTTGGGGTCGAGGGGACACTGCTGGTTCCAAATGGTGGCTTGGGGTCGAAGAGCACTGCTGGCTGCAAATTGTGGCTTGGGGTCGGAGGGCACTGCTTGCTGCAAAAATGGTGGCTTGGGGTGGGAGGGCACTGCTTGCTGCAAACATGGTGGCGTTGGGTGGGAGGGCACTGCTGGCTGCAAATGGTGGCTAGGGGTCGGAGGGCACTGCTGCCTGCAAATGGTGGTTTGGGGTCGAAGGGCACTGCTGGCTGCAAATGGTGTTTTGAGGTCGGAGGGCACTGCTGGCTGCAAATGGAGGCTTGGGGTCGGAGGGCACTGCTGGCTGCAAATAGTGGCTTGGGGTCGGAGGGCACTGCTGGCTGCAAATGGTGGCTTGGGGTCGAAGGGCAGTGCTGGCTGCAAATGGTAGCTTGGGGTCGGAGGGGCACTACTTGCTGCAAATGGTGGGTTGGGGTCGAAGGGCACTGCTGGCTGCAAATGGTGGCTTGGGGTCCGAGGGCACTGCTGGCTGCAAATGGTGGCTTGGGGTCGGAGGGCACTGCTGGCTGCAAATGGTGTCTTGGGGTCGAAGGGCACTGCTGGCTGCAAATGGTGGCTTGGGGTCGGAGGGCACTGCTGGCTGCAAATGGTGGCTTGTGGTCGGGCTCTGCTGGCTGCAAATGGTGACTTGGGGTCGGAGAGCACTGCTGGCTGCAAATGGTGGCTTGGGGTGCGAGGGCCCTGCTGCTGTAAATGGTGGCTTGGGGTCGGACGGCACTGCTTGCTGCAAAAATGGTGGCTTGGGGTGGGAGGGCACTGCTGCTGTAAATGGTGGCTTGGGGTCGGAGGGCACTGCTTGCTGCAAACATGGTGGCGTTGGGTGGGAGGGCACTGCTGGCTGCAAATGGTGGCTAGGGGTCGGAGGGCACTGCTGCCTGCAAATGGTGGTTTGGGGTCGAAGGGCACAGCTGGCTGCAAATGGTGGTTTGAGGTCGGAGGGGCACTGCTGGCTGCAAATGGTGGCTTGGGGTCGGAGGGCACTGCTGGCTGCAAATAGTGGCTTGGGGTCGGAGGGCACTGCTGGCTGCAAATGGTGGCTTGGGGTCGAAGGGCAGTGCTGGCTGCAAATGGTAGCTTGGGGTCGGAGGGCACTACTTGCTGCAAATGGTGGTTTGGGGTCGAAGGGGCACTGCTGGCTGCAAATGGTGGCTTGGGGTCCGAGGGCACTGCTGGCTGCAAATAGTGGCTTGGGGTCGGAGGGCACTGCTGGCTGCAAATGGTGTCTTGGGGTCGAAGGGCACTTCTGGCTGCAAATGGTGGCTTGGGGTCGGAGGGCACTGCTGGCTGCAAATGGTGGCTTGTGGTCGGAAGGCTCTGCTGGCTGCAAATGGTGACTTGGGGTCGGAGAGCACTGCTGGCTGCAAATGGTGGCTTGGGGGCGAGGGCCCTGCTGCTGCAAATGGTGGCTTGGGGTCGAAGGGCACTGCTTGCTGCAAATGGTGGCTTGGGGTCGGAAGGCACTGCTGGCTGCAAATGACGGCTTGGGGTCGAAGGGCACTGCTGTCTGCAAATGGTGGCTTGGGTGGGAGGGCACTGCTGGCTGCAAATGGTGGCTTGGGGTCGAGCGGCACTGCTGGCTGCAAATGGTGGCTTGGGGTCGAAGGGCACTGCTGGCTGCAAATGGTGGTTTGGGTCGGAGGGCACTGCTGGCTGCAAATGGTGGCTTGGGGTCGGAGGGCACTGCTGGCTGCAAATGGTGGCTTGGGGTCGGAGGGCACTGCTGGCTGCAAATGGTGGCTTGGGGTCGAAGGGCACTGCTGGCTGCAAATGGTGGCTTGGGGTCGGAGGGCACTGCTGGCTGCAAATGGTGGCTTGGGGTCGGAGGGCACTGCTGGCTGCAAATGGGGGCTTGGGGTCGGCGGGCACTGCTGGCTGCAAATGGTGGCTTGGGGTCGGAGGGCACTGCTGGCTGCAAATGGTGGCTTGGGGTCGAATGGGCACTGCTGGCTGCAAATGGTGGCTTGGGGTCGGAGGGCACTGCTTGCTGCAAAAATGGTGGCTTGGGGTCGGAGGGCACTGCTGGCTGCAAATGGTGGCTTGGGGTCGGAGGGCACTGCTGGCTGCAAATGGTGGCTTGGGGTGGGAGAGCACTGCTTGCTGCAAAAGGTGGCTTGGGGTCGGGGGTACTGCTTTCTGCAAATGGTGGCTTGGGGTCGAAGGGCACTGCTGGCTGCAAATGGTGGCTTGGGGTCGAGGGCACTGCTCTGCAAATGGTGGCTTGGGGTCGAAGGGCACTGCTGGCTGCAAATGGTGGATTGGGGTCGAGCGGCACTGCTGGCTGCAAATGGTGGCTTGTAGTCGAAGGGCACTGCTGGCTGTAAATGGTGGTTTGGGGTCGAATGGGCACTGCTGACTCCAAATGGTGGCTAGGGGTCGAAGGGCACTGCTGGCTGCAAATGGTGAGTTGGGGTCGAGGGGCACTGCTGGCTGCAAATGGTGGCTTGGCGTCGTAGGGCACTGCTGGCTGCAAATGGTGGCTTGTGGTCGGAGGGCACTGCTGGCTGCCAATGGTGGCTTGAGGTCGGAGAGCACTGCTTGCTGCAAATGGTGGCTTGGGGTCGGATGGCACTGCTGGCTGTAAATGGTAGTTTGGGGTCCGAGGGCACTGCTTGCTGCAAATAGTGGCTTGGGGTCGGAGGGCTCTGCTTGCAGCAAAAGGTGGCTTGGGGTCGCAGGGCACTGCTTGCTGCAAATGGTGGCTTGGGGTGGGAGGACACTGCTGGCAGCAAATGGTGGCTTGGGGTGGGAGGGCACTGCTTGCTGAAAATGGTGTCTTGGGGTCGGAGGGCACTGCTTGCTGCAAATGGTGGCTTGGGGTCGGAAGGCACTGCTTGCTGAAAATGGTGGCTTGGGGTCGAAGGGCACTGCTGGCTGCAAATGGTGGCTTGCGGTCGAGCGGCACTGCTGGCTGTAAATGGTGGATTGGGGTCGAGGGGCGCTGCTGACTTCAAATGGTGGCTTGGGTCGAGGTGAACTGCTGGCTGCAAATGGTGGCTTGGGGGGGAAGGGCACTGCTGGCTGCAAATGGTGGCTTGGGGGCGAGGGGCACTGCTGGCTGCAAATGGTGCCTTGGGGTCGAAGGACACTGCTGGCTTCAAATGGTGGCTTGGGGTCGAGGGGTACTGCTGGCTGCAAATGGTGGCTTGGGGTCGGAGGGCACTGCTGGCTGCAAATGGAATCTTGGGGTCGGAGGGCACTGCTGGCTGCAAACGGTGGCTTGGGGTCGGAGGGCACTGCTGGCTGCAAATGGTGGCTTGGGGTCGAAGGGCACTGCTGGCTGCAAATGGCTTGGGGTCGAGTGGCACTGCTTGCTGCAAATGGTGGCTTGGGGTGGGAGGTCACTGCTTGCTGCAAATGGTGGCTCGGGGTCGGAGGGCACTGCTTGCTGCAAATGGTGGCTTGGGGTCGAAGGGCACTGCTGGCTGCAAATGGCTTGGGGTCGAGTGGCACTGCTGTCTGCAAATGGTGGCTTGGGGTCCGAGGGCACTGCTGGCTGCAAATGGTGGGTTGGGCTCAAGGGGCACTGCTGGCTGCAAATGGTAGGTTGGGGTCGGAAGGCACTACTTGCAGCAAATGGTGGCTTGGGGTCGGAGGGCACTGCTTGCTGCAAATGGTGGCTTGGGGTGGGAGGTCACTGTGCTTCAAATGGTGGCTCGGGGTCGAGGGGCATTGCTGGCTGCAAATTGTGGCTTCGGGTCGAGGGGCACTGCTGGCTGCAAATGGTGGCTTGGGGTCGAGGGGATCTGCTGGATGCAAATGGTGGCTTGGGGTCGAGGGGCACTGCTGGCTGCAAATGGAGGCTTGGGGTCGAGGGGCACTGCTGGCTGCAAATGGTGGCTTGGGGTGGGTGGGCACTGCATGCTGCAAATGGTGGCTGGGGGTCGGAGGGCACTGCTTGCTGCAAATGGTGGCTTGGGGTGGGAGGTCACTGCTTGCTGCAAATGGTGGTTCGGGGTCGGAAGGCACTGCTTGCTGCAAATGGTGGCTTGTGGTCGAAGGGCACTGCTGGCTGCAAATGGTGGCTTGGGGTCGAGCGGCACTGCTGGCTGCAAATGGTGGATTGTGGTTGAGGGGCACTGCTGGCTGCAAATGGTGGCTTGGGTTCGAGGGGCACTGCTCGCTGAAAATAGTGGCTTGGGGTCGAGGGGCACCGCTGGCTGCAAATGGTGGCTTGGGGTTGAGGGGCACTGCTGCAGCAAATGGTGGCTTGGGGTCGAGGGGCAGTGCTTTCTGCAAATGGCTGCTTGGGGTCGAGGGGCACTTCTGGCTTCAAATGGTGGCTTGGGGTCGAGGGGCACTGCTGGCTGCAAATGGTGGATTGGGGTCGAGGAGCTCTACTGGCTGCAAATGGTGGCTTGGGGTCGAGAGGCACTGCTGCTGCAAATGGCGGCTTGGGGTCGAGGGGCATTGCTGGCTGCAAATGGTGGCTTGGGGTCGAAGGGCACTGCTGGCTTCAAATGGTGGCTTGGGGTCGAAGGGCACTGCTGGCTGCAAATGGTGGCTTGGGTTCGAGGGGCACTGCTGGCTGCAGATGGTGGCTTGGCGTCGGAGGGCACTGCTTGCTGCAAATGGTGGCTTGGGTTCGAGGGGCACTGCTGGCTGCAGATGGTGGCTTGCGTCGGAGGGCACTGCTTGCTGCAAATGGTGGCTTGGGGTGGGAGGTCACTGTGCTGCAAATGGTGGCTCGTGGTCGAGGGGCATTGCTGGATGCAAATTGTGGCTTCGGTTCGAGGGGCACAGCTGGCTGCAAATGGTGGCTTGGGGTCGAGGGGATCTGCTGGATGCAAATGGTGGCTTGGGGTCGAGGGGCACTGCTGGCTGCAAATGGAGGCTTGGGGTCGAGGGGCACTGCTGGCTGCAAATGGTGGCTTGGGGTGGGTGGGCACTGCTTGCTGCAAATGGTGGCTGGGGTCGGAGGGCACTGCTTGCTGCAAATGGTGGCTTGGGGTGGGAGGTCACTGCTTGCTGCAAATGGTGGTTCGGGGTCGGAAGGCACTGCTTGCTGCAAATGGTGGCTTGCGGTCGAAGGGCACTGCTGGCTGCAAATGGTGGCTTGGGGTCGAGCGGCACTGCTGGCTGCAAATGGTGGATTGTGGTTGAGGGGCACTGCTGGCTGCAAATGGTGGCTTGGGTTCGAGGGGCACTGATCGCTGAAAATAGTGGCTTGGGGTCGAGGGGCACCGCTGGCTGCAAATGGTGGCTTGGGGTTGAGGGGCACTGCTGCAGCAAATGGTGGCTTGGGGTCGAGGGGCAGTGCTTTCTGCAAATGGCGGCTTGGGGTCGAGGGGCACTTCTGGCTTCAAATGGTGGCTTGGGGTCGAGGGGCACTGCTGGCTGCAAATGGTGGATTGGGGTCGAGGAGCTCTACTTGCTGCAAATGGAGGCTTGGGGTCGAGAGGCACTGCTGCTGCAAATGGCGGCTTGGGGTCGAGGGGCATTGCTGGCTGCAAATGGTGGCTTGGGGTCGAAGGGCACTGCTGGCTTCAAATGGTGGCTTGGGGTCGAGGGGCACTGCTGGCTACACATGGTGGGTTGGGGTCGAAGGGCACTTCTGGCTGCAAATGGTGGCTTGGGTTCGAGGGGCACTGCTGGCTGCAAATGGTGGCTTGGCGTCGAAGGGCACTGCTGGTTGCAAATGGTGGCTTGGGGTCGAGGGGCACTGCTGGCTGCCAATGGTGGCTTGGGGTCGAGGGGCTCTGCGGCTGATAATGGTGGCTTTGGGTCGGAGGGCACTGCTGGCTGCAAATGGTGGCTTGGGATCGGAGGGCACTGCTGGCTGTAAATGGTGGCTTGGGGTCCGAGGGCACTGCTTGCTACAAATGGTGGCTTGGGGTCGGAGGGCACTGCTGGCTGCAAATGGTGGCTTGGGGTCGGAGGGCACTGCTGGCTGCAAATGGTGGCTTGGGGTGGACGGCCACTGCTCGCTGATAATGGTGGCTTGGGGTCGGAGGGCACTGCTGGCTGCAAATGGTGGCTTGGGATCGGAGGGCACTGCTGGCTGTAAATGGTGGCTTGGGGTCCGAGGGCACTGCTTGCTGCAAATGGTGGCTTGGGGTCTGAGGGCACTGCTGGCTGCAAATGGTGTCTTGGGGTCGGAGGGCACTGCCGGCTTCAAATGGTGGCTTGGGGTCGAGGGGCACTGCTGGTTGCAAATGCTGGCATGGGGTCGGAGGCACTGCTGGTTGCAAATGGTGGCTTGTGGTAAGAGGGCACTGCTGGCTGCAAATGGTGGCTTGGGGTTGAGGGGCACTGCTGCAGCAAATGGTGGCTTGGGGTCGAGGGGCAGTGCTTTCTGCAAATGGCGGCTTGGGGTCGAGGGGCACTTCTGGCTTCAAATGGTGGCTTGGGGTCGAGGGGCACTGCTGGCTGCAAATGGTGGGTTGGACTCGAGGGGCACTGCTGGGTGCAAATGATGACTTGGGGTCGGGGGGCACTGCTGGCTGTAAATGGTGGCTTGGGGTCGAGGGGCACTGCGGCTGATAATGGTGGCTTTAGGTCGGAGGGCACTGCTGGCTGCAAATGGTGGCTTGGGATCGGAGGGCACTGCTGGCTGTAAATGGTGGCTTGGGGTCCGAGGGCACTGCTTGCTACAAATGGTGGCTTGGGGTCGGAGGGCACTGCTGGCTGCAAATGGTGGCTTGGGGTCGGAGGGCACTGCTGGCTGCAAATGGTGGCTTGGGGTCGACGGCCACTGCTCGCTGATAATGGTGGCTTGGGGTCGGAGGGCACTGCTGGCTTCAAATGGTGGCTTGGGATCGGAGGGCACTGCTGGCTGTAAATGGTGGCTTGGGGTCCGAGGGCACTGCTTGCTGCAAATGGTGGCTTGGGGTCTGAGGGCACTGCTGGCTGCAAATGGTGTCTTGGGGTCGGAGGGCACTGCCGGCTTCAAATGGTGGCTTGGGGTCGAGGGGCACTGCTGGTTGCAAATGCTGGCATGGGGTCGGAGGCACTGCTGGCTGCAAATGGTGGCTTGTGGTAAGAGGGCACTGCTGGCTGAAAATGGTGGCTTGGGGTCGGAGGGCACTGCTGGCTGCAAATGGTGGCTTGGGGTCGGAGGGCACTGCTGGCTGCAAATGGTGGCTTGGGGTCGGAGACACTGCTGGCTGCAAATGGTGGCTTGGGTTGGAGGGCAATGCTGGCTTCAAAAGGTGTCTTGGGGTCGGACGGCACTGCTGCTTGCAAATCGTGGCTTGGGGTCGGAGGGCACGGCTGGCTGCAAATGGTGGCTTGGGGTCGGAGGGCACTGCTTGCCGCAAATGGTGGCTTGGGGTCGCAGGTCACTGCTTGCTGCAAATGGTGGCTTGGGGTGGGAGGGCACTGCTTGCTGCAAATGGTGGCTTGGGGTAGGAGGGCACTGCTTGCTGCAAATGGTGGCTTGGGGTCGGAGGGCAATGCTTGCTGCAAATGGTGGCTTGGGGTGGGTGGGCACTGCTGGCTGCAAATGGTGACTTGGGGTCGGACGGCACTGCTGGTTGCAAATAGTGGCTTGGGGTCGAGGGGCACTGCTGGCTGCAAATGGTGGCTTGGGATCGAGGGGCTCTGCTGGCTGCAAATGGTGGCTTGGGGTCGAAGGGCACTGCTGGCTGCAAATGGTGGCTTGGGGTCGAGGGGCACTGCTGGCTGAAAATGGTGGCTTGGGGTCGGGGGGCACTGCTGGCTGCACATGGTGGCTTGGGGCCGAAGGGCACTGCTGGCTGCAAATGGTGCCTTGGGGTCGGGGGGCACTGCTGGCTGCAAATGGTGGCTTGGGATCGGAGGGCACTGCTGGCTGTAAATGGTGGCTTGGGGTCCGAGGGCACTGCTTGCTGCAAATGGTGGCTTGGGGTCGGAGGGCACTACTGGCTTCAAATGGTGGCTTGGGGTCGGAGGGCACTGCCGGCTTCAAATGGTGGCTTGAGGTCGAGGGGCACTGCTGGTTGCAAATGGTGGCTTGGGGTCGGAGGGCACTGCTGGCTGCAAATTGTGGCTTGTGGTAAGAGGGCACTGCTGGCTGAAAATGGTGGCTTGGGGACGGAGGGCACTGCTGGTTGCAAATGGTGGCTTGGGGTCGGACGGCACTGCTTGCAGCAAATGGTGCCTTGGGGTCGCAGGTCACTGCTTGCTGCAAATGGTGGCTTGGGGTCGGAGTGCACGGCTGGCTGTAAATGGTGGCTTGGGGTCCGAGGGCACTGCTTGCTGCAAATGGTGGCTTGGGGTCGCAGGTCACTGCTTGCTGCAAATGGTGGCTTGGGATCGGAGGGCACTGCTGGCTGTAAATGGTGGCTTGGGGTCCGAGGGCACTGCTTGCTGCAAATGGTGGCTTGGGGTCTGAGGGCACTGCTGGCTGCAAATGGTGTCTTGGGGTCGGAGGGCACTGCTGGCTGCAAATGGTGACTTGGGGTCGGACGGCACTGCTGGCTGCAAATAGTGGCTTGGGGTCGAGGGGCACTGCTGGCTGCAAATGGTGGCTTGGGATCGAGGGGCACTGCTGGCTGCAAATGGTGGCTTGGGGTCGAAGGGCACTGCTGGCTGCAAATGGTGGCTTGGGGTCGAGGGGCACTGCTGGCTGAAAATGGTGGCTTGGGGTCGGGGGGCACTGCTGGCTGCAAATGGTGGCTTGGGGCCGAAGGGCACTGCTGGCTGCAAATGGTGCCTTGGGGTCGGGGGGCACTGCTGGCTGCAAATGGTGGCTTGGGATCGGAGGGCACTGCTTGCTGTAAATGGTGGCTTGGGGTCCGAGGGCACTGCTTGCTGCAAATGGTGGCTTGGGGTCGGAGGGCACTGCTGGCTGCAAATGGTGGCTTGGGGTCGGAGGGCACTGCCGGCTTCAAATGGTGGCTTGAGGTCGAGGGGCACTGCTGGTTGCAAATGGTGGCTTGGGGTCGGAGGGCACTGCTGGCTGCAAATTGTGGCTTGTGGTAAGAGGGCACTGCTGGCTGAAAATGGTGGCTTGGGGACGGAGGGCACCGCTGGTTGCAAATGGTGGCTTGGGGTCGGACGGCACTGCTTGCAGCAAATGGTGGCTTGGGGTCGCAGGTCACTGCTTGCTGCAAATGGTGGCTTGGGGTCGGAGGGCACTGCTGGCTGTAAATGGTGGCTTGGGGTCCGAGGGCACTGCTTGCTGCAAATGGTGGCTTGGGGTCGCAGGTCACTGCTTGCTGCAAATGGTGGCTTGGGATCGGAGGGCACTGCTGGCTGTAAATGGTGGCTTGGGGTCCGAGGGCACTGCTTGCTGCAAATGGTGGCTTGGGGTCTGAGGGCACTGCTGGCTGCAAATGGTGTCTTGGGGTCGGAGGGCACTGCCGGCTTCAAATGGTGGCTTGGGGTCGAGGGGCACTGCTGGTTGCAAATGCTGGCATGGGGTCGGAGGCACTGCTGGCTGCAAATGGTGGCTTGTGGTAAGAGGGCACTGCTGGCTGCAAATGGTGGCTTGGGGTTGAGGGGCACTGCTGCAGCAAATGGTGGCTTGGGGTCGAGGGGCAGTGCTTTCTGCAAATGGCGGCTTGGGGTCGATGGGCACTTCTGGCTTCAAATGGTGGCTTGGGGTCGAGGGGCACTGCTGGCTGCAAATGGTGGGTTGGACTCGAGGGGCACTGCAGGCTGCAAATGTTGACTTGGGGTCGAGGGGCACTGCTGGCTGTAAATGGTGGCTTGGGGTCGAGGGGCACTGCTGGCTGAAAATGGTGGCTTGGGGTCGGGGGGCACTGCTGGCTGCAAATGGTGGCTTGGGGCCGAAGGGCACTGCTGGCTGCAAATGGTGCCTTGGGGTCGGGGGGCACTGCTGGCTGCAAATGGTGGCTTGGGATCGGAGGGCACTGCTGGCTGTAAATGGTGGCTTGGGGTCCGAGGGCTCTGCTTGCTGCAAATGGTGGCTTGGGGTCGGAGGGCACTGCTGGCTGCAAATGGTGGCTTGGGGTCGGAGGGCACTGCCGGCTTCAAATGGTGGCTTGAGGTCGAGGGGCACTGCTGGTTGCAAATGGTGGCTTGGGGTCGGAGGGCACTGCTGGCTGCAAATTGTGGCTTGTGGTAAGAGGGCACTGCTGGCTGAAAATGGTGGCTTGGGGACGGAGGGCACTGCTGGTTGCAAATGGTGGCTTGGGGTCGGACGGCACTGCTTGCAGCAAATGGTGGCTTGGGGTCGCAGGTCACTGCTTGCTGCAAATGGTGGCTTGGGGTCGGAGGGCACTGCTGGCTGTAAATGGTGGCTTGGGGTCCGAGGGCACTGCTTGCTGCAAATGGTGGCTTGGGGTCGCAGGTCACTGCTTGCTGCAAATGGTGGCTTGGGATCGGAGGGCACTGCTGGCTGTAAATGGTGGCTTGGGGTCGGAGGGCACTGCTGGCTGCAAATGGTGCTTGGGGTCTGAGGGCACTGCTGGCTGCAAATGGTGTCTTGGGGTCGGAGGGCACTGCCGGCTTCAAATGGTGGCTTGGGGTCGAGGGGCACTGCTGGTTGCAAATGCTGGCATGGGGTCGGAGGCACTGCTGGCTGCAAATGGTGGCTTGTGGTAAGAGGGCACTGCTGGCTGCAAATGGTGGTTTGGGGTTGAGGGGCACTGCTGCAGCAAATGGTGGCTTGGGGTCGAGGGGCAGTGCTTTCTGCAAATGGCGGCTTGGGGTCGAGGGGCACTTCTGGCTTCAAATGGTGGCTTGGGGTCGAGGGGCACTGCTGGCTGCAAATGGTGGGTTGGACTCGAGGGGCACTGCTGGCTGCAAATGTTGACTTGGGGTCGAGGGGCACTGCTGGCTGTAAATGGTGGCTCGGGGTCGAGGGGCACTGCTGGCTGCAAATGGTGGCTTGGGGTCGAGGGGAACTGCTGGCTACAAATGGTGGATTGGGGTCGAGGAGCTCTACTGGCTGCAAATGGTGGCTTGGGGTCGAGAGGCACTGCTGCTGCAAATGGCGGCTTGGGGTCGAGGGGCATTGCTGGCTGCAAATGGTGGCTTGGGGTCGAAGGGCACTGCTGGCTTCAAATGGTGGCTTGGGGTCGAGGGGCACTGCTGGCTACAAATGGTGGGTTGGGGTCGAAGGGCACTGCTGGCTGCAAATGGTGGTTTGGGGTCGAGGGGCACTGCTACTGCAAATGGTGGCTTGGTGTCGAAGGGCACTGCTGGTTGCAAATGGTGGCTTGGGGTCGAGGGGCACTGCTGGCTGCAAATGGTGGCTTGGGGTCGAGGGGCACTGCGGCTGATAATGGTGGCTTTAGGTCGGAGGGCACTGCTGGCTGCAAATGGTGGCTTGGGATCGGAGGGCACTGCTGGCTGTAAATGGTGGCTTGGGGTCCGAGGGCACTGCTTGCTACAAATGGTGGCTTGGGGTCGGAGGGCACTGCTGGCTGCAAATGGTGGCTTGGGGTCGGAGGGCACTGCTGGCTGCAAATGGTGGCTTGGGGTCGACGGCCACTGCTCGCTGATAATGGTGGCTTGGGGTCGGAGGGCACTGCTGGCTGCAAATGGTGGGATCGGAGGGCACTGCTGGCTGTAAATGGTGGCTTGGGGTCGAGGGGCACTGCTGGCTGAAAATGGTGGCTTGGGGTCGGGGGGCACTGCTGGCTGAAAATGGTGGCTTGGGGTCGGGGGGCACTGCTGGCTGCAAATGGTGGCTTGGGGCCGAAGGGCACTGCTGGCTGCAAATGGTGGCTTGGGGTCGGGGGGCACTGCTGGCTGCAAATGGTGGCTTGGGATCGGAGGGCACTGCTGGCTGTAAATGGTGGCTTGGGGTCCGAGGGCTCTGCTTGCTGCAAATGGTGGCTTGGGGTCGGAGGGCACTGCTGGCTGCAAATGGTGGCTTGGGGTCGGAGGGCACTGCCGGCTTCAAATGGTGGCTTGAGGTCGAGGGGCACTGCTGGTTGCAATGGTGGCTTGGGGTCGGAGGGCACTGCTGGCTGCAAATTGTGGCTTGTGGTAAGAGGGCACTGCTGGCTGAAAATGGTGGCTTGGGGACGGAGGGCACTGCTGGTTGCAAATGGTGGCTTGGGGTCGGACGGCACTGCTTGCAGCAAATGGTGGCTTGGGGTCGCAGGTCACTGCTTGCTGCAAATGGTGGCTTGGGGTCGGAGGGCACTGCTGGCTGTAAATGGTGGCTTGGGGTCCGAGGGCACTGCTTGCTGCAAATGGTGGCTTGGGGTCGCAGGTCACTGCTTGCTGCAAATGGTGGCTTGGGATCGGAGGGCACTGCTGGCTGTAAATGGTGGCTTGGGGTCCGAGGGCACTGCTTGCTGCAAATGGTGGCTTGGGGTCTGAGGGCACTGCTGGCTGCAAATGGTGTCTTGGGGTCGGAGGGCACTGCCGGCTTCAAATGGTGGCTTGGGGTCGAGGGGCACTGCTGGTTGCAAATGCTGGCATGGGGTCGGAGGCACTGCTGGCTGCAAATGGTGGCTTGTGGTAAGAGGGCACTGCTGGCTGCAAATGGTGGCTTGGGGTTGATGGGCACTGCTGCAGCAAATGGTGGCTTGGGGTCGAGGGGCAGTGCTTTCTGCAAATGGCGGCTTGGGGTCGAGGGGCACTTCTGGCTTCAAATGGTGGCTTGGGGTCGAGGGGCACTGCTGGCTGCAAATGGTGGGTTGGACTCGAGGGGCACTGCTGGCTGCAAATGTTGACTTGGGGTCGAGGGGCACTGCTGGCTGTAAATGGTGGCTTGGGGTCGAGGGGCACTGCTGGCTGCAAATGGTGGCTTGGGGTCGAGGGGAACTGCTGGCTACAAATGGTGGATTGGGGTCGAGGAGCTCTACTGGCTGCAAATGGTGGCTTGGGGTCGAGAGGCACTGCTGCTGCAAATGGCGGCTTGGGGTCGAGGGGCATTGCTGGCTGCAAATGGTGGCTTGGGGTCGAAGGGCACTGCTGGCTTCAAATGGTGGCTTGAGGTCGAGGGGCACTGCTGGCTACAAATGGTGGGTTGGGGTCGAAGGGCACTGCTGGCTGCAAATGGTGGTTTGGGGTCGAGGGGCACTGCTACTGCAAATGGTGGCTTGGTGTCGAAGGGCACTGCTGGTTGCAAATGGTGGCTTGGGGTCGAGGGGCACTGCTGGCTGCAAATGGTGGCTTGGGGTCGAGGGGCACTGCGGCTGATAATGGTGGCTTTAGGTCGGAGGGCACTGCTGGCTGCAAATGGTGGCTTGGGATCGGAGGGCACTGCTGGCTGTAAATGGTGGCTTGGGGTCCGAGGGCACTGCTTGCTACAAATGGTGGCTTGGGGTCGGAGGGCACTGCTGGCTGCAAATGGTGGCTTGGGGTCGGAGGGCACTGCTGGCTGCAAATGGTGGCTTGGGGTCGACGGCCACTGCTCGCTGATAATGGTGGCTTGGGGTCGGAGGGCACTGCTGGCTGCAAATGGTGGGATCGGAGGGCACTGCTGGCTGTAAATGGTGGCTTGGGGTCCGAGGGCACTGCTGGCTGCAAATGGTGGCTTGGGGACGGAGGGCACTGCTGGCTGCAAATGGTGTCTTGGGGTCGGAGGGCACTGCCGGCTTCAAATGGTGGCTTGGGGTCGAGGGGCACTGCTGGTTGCAAATGCTGGCATGGGGTCGGAGGCACTGCTGGCTGCAAATGGTGGCTTGTGGTAAGAGGGCACTGCTGGCTGCAAATGGTGGCTTGGGGACGGAGGGCACTGCTGGCTGCAAATGGTGGCTTGGGGTCGGAGGGCACTGCTGGCTGCAAATGGTGGCTTGGGGTCGGAGACACTGCTGGCTGCAAATGGTGGCTTGGGTTGGAGGGCAATGCTGGCTTCAAAAGGTGTCTTGGGGTCGGACGGCACTGCTGGTTGCAAATCGTGGCTTGGGGTCGGAGGGCACTGCTGGCTGCAAATGGTGGCTTGGGGTCGGAGGGCACTGCTTGCTGCAAATGGTGGCTTGGGGTCGCAGGTCACTGCTTGCTGCAAATGGTGGCTTGGGGTGGGAGGGCACTGCTTGCTGCAAATGGTGGCTTGGGGTAGGAGGGCACTGCTTGCTGCAAATGGTGGCTTGGGGTCGGAGGGCAATGCTTGCTGCAAATGGTGGCTTGGGGTGGGAGGGCACTGCTGGCTGCAAATGGTGACTTGGGGTCGGACGGCACTGCTGGCTACAAATAGTGGCTTGGGGTCGAGGGGCACTGCTGGCTGCAAATGGTGGCTTGGGATCGAGGGGCAATGCTGGCTGCAAATGGTGGCTTGGGGTCGAAGGGCACTGCTGGCTGCAAATGGTGGCTTGGGGTCGAGGGGCACTGCTGGCTGAAAATGGTGGCTTGGGGTCGGGGGGCACTGCTGGCTGCAAATGGTGGCTTGGGATCGAGGGGCACTGCTGGCTGCAAATAGTGGCTTGGGGTCGAAGGGCACTGCTGGCTGCAAATGGTGGCTTGGGGTCGAGGGGCACTGCTGGCTGAAAATGGTGGCTTGGGGTCTGGGGGCACTGCTGTCTGCAAATGGTGGCTTGGGGCCGAAGGGCACTGCTGGCTGCAAATGGTGCCTTGGGGTCGGGGGGCACTGCTGGCTGCAAATGGTGGCTTGGGATCGGAGGGCACTGCTGGCTGTAAATGGTGGCTTGGGGTCCGAGGGCACTACTTGCTGCAAATGGTGGCTTGGGGTCGGAGGGCACTGCTGGCTGCAATGGTGGCTTGGGGTCGGAGGGCACTGCCGGCTTCAAATGGTGGCTTGAGGTCGAGGGGCACTGCTGGTTGCAAATAGTGGCTTGGGGTCGGAGGGCACTGCTGGCTGCAAATTGTGACTTGTGGTAAGAGGGCACTGCTGGCTGAAAATGGTGGCTTGGGGACGGAGGGCACTGCTGGTTGCAAATGGTGGCTTGGGGTCGGACGGCACTGCTTGCAGCAAATGGTGGCTTGGGGTCGCAGGTCACTGCTTGCTGCAAATGGTGGCTTGGGGTCGGAGGGCACTGCTGGCTGCAAATGGTGGCTTGGGGTCGAGGGGCTCTGCTGGCTGAAAATGGTGGCTTGGGGTCGAGGGGCAGTGCTGGCTGCAAATGGTGGCTTGGGGTCGATGGGCACCGCTGGCTGCAAATGGTGGCTTGGGGTCGAGGGGCACTGCTGGCTGCAAATGGTGGCTTGGGGTCGGAGGGCACTGCTGGCTGCAAATGGTGGCTTGGGGCCGAAGGGCACTGCTGGCTGCAAATGGTGGCTTGGGTTTGGGGAGCACTGCTGGCTGCAAATGGAGGCTTGGGGTCGGGGGGCACTGCTGCCTGCAAATGGTGGCTTGGGGTCGAAGGGCACTGCTGGCTGCAAATGGTGGCTTGGTGTCGGAGGGCACTGCTGGCTGCAAATGGTGGCTTGGGGCCGGAGGGCACTGCCGGCTTCAAATGGTGGCTTGGGGTCGAGGGGCACGGCTGGTTGCAAATGGTGGCTTGGGGTCGGAGGGCACTGCTGGCTGCAAATGGTGGCTTGGGGTCGGAGGGCACTGCTGGCTGCAAATGGTGGCTTGGGGTCGACGGCCACTGCTCGCTGATAATGGTGGCTTGGGGTCGGAGGGCACTGCTGGCTGCAAATGGTGGGATCGGAGGGCACTGCTGGCTGTAAATGGTGGCTTGGGGTCCGAGGGCACTGCTTGCTGCAAATGGTGGCTTGGGGTCTGAGGGCACTGCTGGCTGCAAATGGTGTCTTGGGGTCGGAGGGCACTGCCGGCTTCAAATGGTGGCTTGGGGTCGAGGGGCACTGCTGGTTGCAAATGCTGGCATGGGGTCGGAGGCACTGCTGGCTGCAAATGGTGGCTTGTGGTAAGAGGGCACTGCTGGCTGAAAATGGTGGCTTGGGGACGGAGGGCACTGCTGGCTGCAAATGGTGGCTTGGGGTCGGAGGGCACTGCTGGCTGCAAATGGTGGCTTGGGGTCGGAGACACTGCTGGCTGCAAATGGTGGCTTGGGTTGGAGGGCAATGCTGGCTTCAAAAGGTGTCTTGGGGTCGGACGGCACTGCTGGTTGCAAATCGTGGCTTGGGGTCGGAGGGCACTGCTGGCTGCAAATGGTGGCTTGGGGTCGGAGGGCACTGCTTGCCGCAAATGGTGGCTTGGGGTCGCAGGTCACTGCTTGCTGCAAATGGTGGCTTGGGGTGGGAGGGCACTGCTTGCTGCAAATGGTGGCTTGGGGTCGGAGACACTGCTTGCTGCAAATGGTGGCTTGGGGTCGGAGGGCACTGCTTGCTGCAAATGGTGGCTTGGGGTCGAGGGGCACTGCTGGCTGCAAATGGTGACGGGGTCGAAGGGCACTGCTGGCTGCAAATGGTGGCTCGGGGACGAGGGGCACTGCTGGCTGCAAATTGTGGCTTGGGGTCGGAGGGCACTGCTGGCTGCAAATGGTGGCTTGGGGTCGAAGGGCACTGCTGGCTGCAAATGGTGGCTTGGGGTCGAGGGGCACTGCTGGCTGAAAATGGTGGCTTGGGGTCGAGGGGCACTGCTGGCTGCAAATGGTGGCTTGGGGTCGAGGGGCACTGCTGGCTGCAAATCGTGGCTTGGGGTCGAAGGGCACTGCTGGCTGCAAATGGTGGCTTGGGGTCGAGGGGCACTGCTGGCTGAAAATGGTGGCTTGGGGTCGGAGGGCACTGCTGTCTGCAAATGGTGGCTTGGGGCCGAAGGGCACTGCTGGCTTCAAATGGTGCCTTGGGGTCGGGGGGCACTGCTGGCTGCAAATGGTGGCTTGGGATCGGAGGGCACTGCTGGCTGTAAATGGTGGCTTGGGGTCCGAGGGCACTACTTGCTGCAAATGGTGGCTTGGGGTCGGAGGGCACTGCTGGCTGCAATGGTGGCTTGGGGTCGGAGGGCACTGCCGGCTTCAAATGGTGGCTTGAGGTCGAGGGGCACTGCTGGTTGCAAATAGTGGCTTGGGGTCGGAGGGCACTGCTGGCTGCAAATTGTGACTTGTGGTAAGAGGGCACTGCTGGCTGAAAATGGTGGCTTGGGGACGGAGGGCACTGCTGGTTGCAAATGGTGGCTTGGGGTCGGACGGCACTGCTTGCAGCAAATGGTGGCTTGGGGTCGCAGGTCACTGCTTGCTGCAAATGGTGGCTTGGGGTCGGAGGGCACTGCTGGCTGCAAATGGTGGCTTGGGGTCGAGGGGCTCTGCTGGCTGAAAATGGTGGCTTGGGGTCGAGGGGCACTGCTGGCTGCAAATGGTGGCTTGGGGTCGATGGGCACCGCTGGCTGCAAATGGTGGCTTGGGGTCGAGGGGCACTGCTGGCTGCAAATGGTGGCTTGGGGTCGGAGGGCACTGCTGGCTGCAAATGGTGGCTTGGGGCCGAAGGGCACTGCTGGCTGCAAATGGTGGCTTGGGTTTGGGGAGCACTGCTGGCTGCAAATGGAGGCTTGGGGTCGGGGGGCACTGCTGCCTGCAAATGGTGGCTTGGGGTCGAAGGGCACTGCTGGCTGCAAATGGTGGCTTGGTGTCGGAGGGCACTGCTGGCTGCAAATGGTGGCTTGGGGCCGGAGGGCACTGCCGGCTTCAAATGGTGGCTTGGGGTCGAGGGGCACGGCTGGTTGCAAATGGTGGCTTGGGGTCGGAGGGCACTGCTGGCTGCAAATGGTGGCTTGTGGTAAGAGGGCACTGCTGGCTGAAAATGGTGGCTTGGGGACGGAGGGCACTGCTGGCTGCAAATGGTGGCTTGGGGTCAGACGGCACTGCTTGCAGCAAATGGTGGCTTGGGGTCGCAGGTCACTGCTTGCTGCAAATGGTGGCTTGGGGTCGGGGGGCACTGCTGCCTGCAAATGGTGGCTTGGGGTCGAAGGGCACTGCTGGCTGCAAATGGTGGCTTGGTGTCGGAGGGCACTGCTGGCTGCAAATGGTGGCTTGGGGTCGGAGGGCACTGCCGGCTTCAAATGGTGGCTTGGGGTCGAGGGGCACGGCTGGTTGCAAATGGTGGCTTGGGGTCGGAGGGCACTTCTGGCTGCAAATGGTGGCTTGTGGTAAGAGGGCACTGCTGGCTGCAAATGGTGGCTTGGGGTCGAGGGGCACTGCTGGCTGCAAATGGTGGCTTGGGGTCGATGGGCACTGCTGGCTGCAAATGGTGGCTTGGGGTCGAGGGGCACTGCTGGCTGCAAATGGTGGCTTGGGGTCGGGTGGCACTGCTGGCTGCAAACGGTGGCTTGGGGCCGAAGGGCACTGCTGGCTGCAAATGGTGGCTTGGGGTCGGGGGGCACTGCTGGCTGCAAATGGAGGCTTGGGGTCGGGGGGCACTGCTGCCTGCAAATGGTGGCTTGGGGTCGAAGGGCACTGCTGGCTGCAAATGGTGGCTTGGGATCGGAGGGCACTGCTGACTGTAAATGGTGGCTTGGGGTCGAGGGGCACTGCTGGTTGCAAATGGTGGCTTGGGGTCGGAGGGCACTGCTGGCTGCAAATGGTGGCTTGGGATCGGAGGGCACTGCTGACTGTAAATGGTGGCTTGGGGTCGAGGGGCACTGCTGGTTGCAAATGGTGGCTTGGGGTCGGAGGGCACTGCCGGCTGCAAATGGTGGCTTGGGGTCGAGGGGCACTGCTGGTTGCAAATGGTGGCTTCGGGTCGGAGGGCACTGCTGGCTGCAAATGGTGGCTTGTGGTAAGAGGGCACTGCTGGCTGAAAATGGTGGCTTGGGGACGGAGGGCACAGCTGGCTGCAAATGGTGTCTTGGGATCGGACGGCACTGCTGGCCGCAAATCGTGGCTTGGGGTCGGAGGGCACTGCTGGCTGCCAATGGTGGCTTGGGGTCGGAGAGCACTACTTGCTGAAAATGGTGGCTTGGGGTCGGAGGGAACTGCTGGCTGTAAATGGTGGTTTGGTGTCCGAGGGCACTGCTTGCTGCAAATAGTGGCTTGGGGTCGGAGGGCACTGCTTGCAGCAAATGGTGGCTTGGGGTCGCAGGGCACTGCTTGCTGCAAATGGTGGCTTGGGATGGGAGGGCACTGCTTGCTGCAAATGGTGGCTTGGGGTGGGAGGGCACTGCTTGCTGCAAATGGTGGCTTGGGGTCGGAGGGTAAGGTAACAATCTCAGGTTTACTGCCTGTGCCACGCGACAGTGTGAGTAGGAATGGAGCGAGGTGGAGGATAAATGCGTGGATGAGGGACTGATGCAGTGGGTATGGATTCAAGTTTCTGGATCATTGGGACCTCTTTTGGGGAAGGTGCTACCTGTACAGAAAGGACGGGTTGCACTTGAACTCAAGGGGGACCAATATCCTGGCGGGGAGATTTTCAAAGGCTACTGGGGAGACTTTAAACTAGTATGGTTGGGGGGAGGGACTCAAATTGGGAAAGCTAGCAGTCAGTGTGTGAAGCATGGGGCAGAGAATGTTAGCACTCTGACCCAAAATGTAGGGGAGAGAGAAGAAAAAGAAAATAATCAGGGAATAAGAGAGGGTGGGTTTCTTAAATGTGTATATTTTAATGCTAGGAGCATTGTAAGAAAAGTGGATGAACTTAGAGCCTGGATTGACACCTGGAAGTATGATGTTGTGGCGATCAGTGAAACATGGTTGCAGGAGGGCTGTGATTGGAAACTAAATATTCCAGGATTTCGTTGCTTCAGGTGTGATAGAATTGGAGGGGCAAGAGGTGGAGGTGTTGCATTGCTTATCAGGAAAGATATTAAGCAGTGCTTTGGCAGGATAGATTAGAGGGCTCGTCTAGGGAGGCTATTTGGGTGGAACTGAGAAATGGGAAATGGGTAGCAACACTTATAGGGGTGTATTATAGACCGCCAAATGGGGAGCGAGAATTGGAAGAGCAAATATGTAAGGAGATTGCAGATATTAGTAGTAAGCACAAGGTAATGATTGTGGGAGATTTCAATTTTCCACACACAGACTGGGAAACACATTCTGTAAATGGGCTGGATGGGTTGGAGTTTGTAAAATGTGTGCAGGATAGTTTTTTGCAACAATACATAGAAGTACCTACTAGAGAAGGGGCGGTACTGGACCTCCTGTTAGTAAATGAGATGGGTCAGGTGGCAGAGGTATGCGTTTGGGAACAGTTCGGGTCCAGTGATCACAATACCATTAGTTTCAATATAATTATGGAGAGGGACAAAACTGGACCTAGGGTTGAGATTTTTGATTGGAGAAAGGCTAACTTTGAGGAGATGCGAAAGGATTTAAAAGGAGTAAATTGGGACAGTTTGTTTTATGGGAAAGATGTGGAAGAGAAATGGAGTACATTTAAAGGTGAAATTTTAAGAGTACAGAATATTTATGTCCCTGTTCAGTTGAAAGGAAATCGTAAAAATTGTAAAGAGCCATGGTTTTCAAGGGAAATTGGACACTTGGTTCGGAAAAAGAGGGAGATCTACAATAGTTATAGGCAGCATGGAGTAAATGAGGTGCTTGAGGAGTATAAAGAATATAAAAAGAATCTTAAGAAAGAAATTAGAAAAGCTAAAAGAAGATATGAGGTTGCTTTGGCAAGTAAGGTAAAAGTAAATCCGAAGGGTTTCTACCGCTATATTAATAGCAAAAGGATAACGAGGGATAAAATTGGTCCATTAGAGAGTCAGAGTGGCCAACTATCTGCAGAGCCAAAGAGATGGGGGAGATATTGAACAGTTTCTTTTCTTCGGTATTCACCAACGAGAAGGATATTGAATTATGTGAGGTAAGGGAAACAAGTAGAGTAGCTATGGAAACTATGAGGATCAAAGAAGAGGAAGTACTGACACTTTTGAGAAATATAAAAGTGGATAAGTCTCCAGGTCCGGACAGGATATTCCCTAGGACATTGAGGGAAGTTAGTGTAGAAATAGCAGGGGCTATGGCAGAAATATTTCAAATGTCATTAGAAACGGGAATAGTGCCGGAGGATTGGCGTACTGCGCATGTTGTTCCATTGTTTAAAAAGGGGTCTAAGAATAAACCTAGCAATTATAGACCTGTTAGTTTGACGTCAGTGGTGGGCAAATTAATGGAAAGAATACTTAGAGATAATATATATAAGCATCTGGATAAACAGGGTCTGATTAGGAACAGTCAACATGGATTTGTGCCTGGAAGGTCATGTTTAACTAATCTTCTTGAATTTTTTGAAGATGTTACTCGGGAAATTTATGAGGGTAAAGCAGTGGATGTTGTGTATATGGACTTCAGTAAGGCCTTTGACAAGGTTCCTCATGGAAGGTTGGTTAAGAAGGTTCAATGGTTGGGTATTAATGGTGGAGTAGCAAGATGGATTCAACAGTGGATGAATGGGAGATGCCAGAGGGTAATGGTGGATGGTTGTATGTCAGGTTGGAGTCCAGTGACGAGTGGGGTGCCACAGGGATCTGTGTTGGGTCCACTGTTGTTTGTCATGTACATCAATGATCTGGACGATGGTGTGGTAAATTGGATTAGTAAGTATGCAGATGATACTAAGATAGGTGGGGTTGCGGGTAATGAAGTAGAGTTTCAAAGTCTACAGAGAGAGTTATGCCAGTTGGAAGAGTGGGCTGAAAGATGGCAGATGGAGTTTAATGCTGATAAGTGTGAGGTGCTACATCTTGGCAGGACAAATCAAAATAGGACGTACATGGTAAATGGTAGGGAATTGAAGAATGTAGGTGAACAGAGGGATCTGGGAATAACTGTGCACAGTTCCCTGAAAGTGGAATCTCAAGTAGATAGGGTGGTAAAGAAAGCTTTTGGTGTGCTGGCCTTTATAAATCAGAGCATTGAGTATAGAAGTTGGGATGTAATGTTAAAATTGTACAAGGCATTGGTGAGGCCAATTCTGGAGTATGGTGTACAATTTTGGTCGCCTAATTATAGGAAGGATGTCAACAAAATAGAGAGAGTACAGAGGAGATTTACTAGAATGTTGCCTGGGTTTCAGCAACTAAGTTACAGCGAAAGGTATTCTCTGTACGCATACCTCTGCCACCTGACCCATCTCATTTCCTAACAGGAGGTCCAGTACCGCCCCTTCTCTAGTAGGTACTTCTATGTATTGTTGCAAAAAACTATCCTGCACACATTTTACAAACTCCAACCCATCCAGCCCATTTACAGAATGTGTTTCCCAGTCTGTGTGTGGAAAATTGAAATCTCCCACAATCATTACCTTGTGCTTACTACTAATATCTGCAATCTCCTTACATATTTGCTCTTCCAATTCTCGCTCCCCATTTGGCGGTCTATAATACACCCCTATAAGTGTTGCTACCCCTTTCCCATTTCTCAGTTCCACCCAGTTAGGGCTTTATTCTTTGGAGCGCAGAAGGTTAAGGGGGGACTTGATAGAGGTTTTTAAAATGATGAGAGGGATAGACAGAGTTGACGTGGAAAAGCTTTTCCCACTGAGAGCAGGGAAGTTTCAAACAAGGGGACATGACTTGAGAATTAAGGGACTGAAGTTTAGGGGTAACATGAGGGGGAACATCTTTACTCAGAGAGTGGTAGCTGTGTAGAATGAGCTTCCAGTGAAGGTGGTGGAGGCAGGTTCGTTTTTATAATTTAAAAATAAATTGGATAGTTATATGGATGGGAAAGGAATGGAGGGTTATGGTCTGAGCGCAGGTATATGGGACTAGGGGAGATTATGTGTTCGGCACGGACTAGAAGGGTCGAGATGGCCTGTTTCCGTGCTGTAATTGTTATATGGTTATATGGAGGGCACTGCTTGCTGCAAATGGTGGCTTGGGGTGGGAGGTCACTGCTTGCTGCAAATGGTGGCTCGGGGTCGGAAGGCACTGCTTGCTGAAAATGGTGCCTTGGGGTCGAAGGGCGCTGCTGGCTGCAAATGGTGGCTTGCGGTCGAGCGGCACTGCTGGCTCTAAATGGTGGATTGGGGTCGAGGGGCGCTGCTGGCTGCAAATGGTGGCTTGGGGTCGAGGGGCACCTGCTGGCTTCAAATGGTGGCTTGGTGTCGAGGGGAACTGCTGGCTGCAAATGGTGGATTGGGGTCGAGGGGCACTACTGGCTGCAAATGGTGGCTTGGGGTCGAGTGGCACTGCTGCTGCTAATTGTGGCTTGGGGTCAAGGGGCACTGCTGGCTGCAAATGGTGGCTTGGGTCGAAGGGCACTTCTGGCTTCAAATGGTGGCTTGGGGTCGAGGGGCACTGCTGGCTGCAAATGGTGGCTTGGGGTGGAAGGGCACTACTGGCTGAAAATGGTGGCTTGGGGTCGAGGGGCACTGCTGGCTGCAAATGGTGCCTTGGGGTCGAAGGACACTGCTGGCTTCAAATGGTGGCTTGGGGTCGAGGGGCACTGCTGGCTGCAAATGGTGGCTTGGCGTCGAAGGGCACTGCTGGCTGCAAATGGTGGCTTGGGGTCCGATGGCACTGCTGGCTGCAAATGGTGGCTTGGGGTCGAAGGGCACTGCTGCTGAAAATGGTGGCTTGGGGTCCGAGGGCACTGTTGGCTGCAAATGGTGTCTTGAGATCGGAGTGGTCTGGTTGCTGCAAATGGTGGCTTGGGGTCGGAGGGCACTGCTTGCTGCAAATGGTGGCTTGGGGGTCGGAGTGCACTGCTTGCTGCAAATGGTGGCTTGGGGTGGGAGGGCACTGCATGCAGAAAATGGTGGCTTGGGGTCGGGGGACGCTGCTGGCTGCAAATGGTGGTTTGCGGTCGAAGGGCACTGCTGGCTGCAAATGTTGGCTTGGGGTCGAGGGGCACTGCTGGCTGCAAATTGTGGCTTGGGGTCGAAGGGCACTGCTGGCTGAAAATGGTGGCTTGGGGTCGAGGGGCACTGCTGCCTGCAAATGGTGGCTTGGGGTCGAGGGGCACATCTGGCTGTAAATGGTGGCTTGCGGTCCAGGGGCACTGCTCGCTGCAAATGATGGCTTGGTGTCGAGGGGCACTGCTGGCTGCAAATGGAGGCTTGGGGTCGAGGAGCACTGCTGGCTGCAAATGGTGGCTTGGGGTCGAGGGGCACTGCTGGCTGCAACTGTTGGCTTGGGGTCGAAGGGCACTGCTGGCTGCAAATGGCTTGGGGTCGAGTGGCACTGCTGGATGCAAATGGTGGCTTGGGGTCGAAGGGCACTGCTGGCTTCAAATGGTGGCTTGGGGTAGTGTGGCACTGCTGGCTGCAAATGGTGGCTTGGGGTCGAAGGGCACGGCTGGCAGCAAATGGTGGCTTGGGGTCGAGGGGCACTGCTGGCTGCAAATGGTGGCATGGGGTCGAGGGGCACGGCTGGTTGCAAATGGTGGCTTCGGGTCGAGTGGCACTGCTGGCTGCAAATGGTGTCTTGGGGTCGAAGGGCACTGCAGCTGAAAATGGTGGCTTGGGGTCGAGGGCACTGCTGTCAGCAAATGGTGGCTTGGGGTCGGAGGGCACTGCTGGCTGCAATTGGTGGCTTGGGGTCGGAGGGCACTTCTGGCTGCAAATGGTAGTATGGGGTCGAAGGACACTGCTGGCTGCAAATGTTGGCTTGGGGTCGAAGGGCACTGCTGCTGCAAATGGTGGATTGGGGTCGAGGGGCACTGCTGGCTGCAAATGGTGGCTTGGGTCGAAGGGCACTGCTGGCTTCAAATGGTGGCTTGGGGTCGAGGGGCACTGCTGGCTGCAAATGGTGGCTTGGGGTCGAAGGGCACTGCTGGCTTCAAATGGTGGCTTGGGGTAGTGTGGCACTGCTGGCTGCAAATGGTGGCTTGGGGTCGAAGGGCACGGCTGGCAGCAAATGGTGGCTTGGGGTCGAGGGGCACTGCTGGCTGCAAATGGTGGCTTGGGGTCGAGGGGCACGGCTGGTTGCAAATGGTGGCTTGGGGTCGAGGGGCACTGCTGGCTGCAAATGGTGGCTTGGGGTCGAAGGACACTGCTGGCTTCAAATGGTGGCTTGGGGTCGAGGGGCACTGCTGGCTGCAAATGGTTGCTTGGCGTCGAAGGGCACGGCTGGCAGCAAATGGTGGCTTGGGGTCCGATGGCACTGCTGGCTGCAAATGGTGGCTTGGGGTCGAAGGGAACTGCTGCTGAAAATGGTGGCTTGGGGTCCGAGGGCACTGTTGGCTGCAAATGGTGTCTTGGGATCGGTATGGTCTGTTTGCTGCAAATGGTGGCTTGGGGTCGGAGGGCACTGCTTGCTGCAAATGGTGGCTTGGGGTCGGAGTGCACTGCTTGCTGCAAATGGTGGCTTGGGGTGGGAGGGCACTGCATGCAGCAAATGGTGGCTTGGGGTCGGGGGACACTGCTGGCTGCAAATGGTGGTTTGCGGTCGAAGGGCACTGCTGGCTGCAAATGTTGGCTTGGGGTCGAGGGGCACTGCTGGCTGCAAATTGTGGCTTGGGGTCGAAGGGCACTGCTGGCTGAAAATGGTGGCTTGGGGTCGAGGGGCACTGCTGGCTTCAAATGGTGGCTTGGGGTCGAGGGGCACATCTGGCTGTAAATGGTGGCTTGCGGTCGAGGGGCACTGCTCGCTGCAAATGATGGCTTGGGGTCGAGGGGCACTGCTGGCTGCAAATGGTGGCTTGGGGTCGAGGAGCACTGCTGGCTGCAAATGGTGGCTTGGGGTCGAGGGGCACTGCTGGCTGCAAATGGTGGATTGGGGTCGAAGGGCACTGCTGGCTGCAAATGGCTTGGGGTCGAGTGGCACTGCTGGATGCAAATGGTGGCTTGGGGTCGAAGGGCACTGCTGGCTTCAAATGGTGGCTTGGGGTAGTGTGGCACTGCTGGCTGCAAATGGTGGCTTGGGGTGGAAGGGCACGGCTGGCAGCAAATGGTGGCTTGGGGTCGAGGGGCACTGCTGGCTGCAAATGGTGGCATGGGGTCGAGGGGCACGGCTGGTTGCAAATGGTGGATTGGGGTCGAGTGGCACTGCTGGCTGCAAATGGTGTCTTGGGGTCGAAGGCACTGCTGGCTGAAAATGGTGGCTTGGGGTCGAGGGCACTGCTGTCAGCAAATGGTGGCTTGGGGTCGGAGGGCACTGCTGGCTGCAATTGGTGGCTTGGGGTCGGAGGGCACTTCTGGCTGCAAATGGTAGTATGGGGTCGAAGGGCACTGCTGGCTGCAAATGTTGGCTTGGGGTCGAAGGGCACTGCTGGCTTCAAATGGTGGCTTGGGGTCGAGGGGCACTGCTGGCTGCAAATGGTGGCTTGGGTCGAAGGGCACTGCTGGCTTCAAATGGTGGCTTGGGGTCGAGGGGCACTGCTGGCTGCAAATGGTGGCTTGGGGTCGAGGGCACTGCTGGCTGCAAATGGTGGCTTGGGGTCGAGGGGCACGGCTGGTTGCAAATGGTGGCTTGGGGTCGAGTGGCACTGCTGGCTGCAAATGGTGTCTTGGGGTCGAAGGGCACTGCTGGCTAAAAATGGTGGCTTGGGGTCGAGGGCACTGCTGTCTGCAAATGGTAGTATGGGGTCGGAGGGCACTGCTGGCTGCAAATGTTGGCTTGGGGTCGAAGGGCACTGCTGGCTTCAAATGGTGGCTTGGGGTCGAGGGGCACTGCTGGCTGCAAATGGTGGCTTGGGTCGAAGGGCACTGCTGGCTTCAAATGGTGGCTTGGGGTCGAGGGGCACTGCTGGCTGCAAATGGTGGGCTTGGGGTCGAGGGCACTGCTGGCTGCAAATGGTGGCTTGGGGTCGAGGGGCACGGCTGGTTGCAAATGGTGGCTTGGGGTCGAGTGGCACTGCTGGCTGCAAATGGTGTCTTGGGGTCGAAGGGCACTGCTGGCTAAAAATGGTGGCTTGGGGTCGAGGGCACTGCTGTCTGCAAATGGTGGCTTGGGGTCGGAGGGCACTGCTGGCTGGAAATGTTGGCTTGGGATCGAAGGGCACTGCTGCTGCAAATGGTGGATTGGGGTCGAGGGGCACTGCTGGCTGCAAATTGTGGCTTGGGTCGAAGGGCACTGCTGGCTTCAAATGGTGGCTTGGGGTCGAGGGGCACTGCTGGCTGCAAATGGTGGCTTGGGGTCGAAGGGCACTGCTGGCTTCAAATGGTGGTTTGGGGTAGTGTGGCACTGCTGGCTGCAAATGGTGGCTTGGGGTCGAAGGGCACGGCTGGCAGCAAATGGTGGCTTGGGGTCGAGTGGCACTGCTGGCTGCAAATGGTGGCTTGGGGTCGAGGGGCACGGCTGGTTGCAATGGTGGCTTGGGGTCGAGTGGCACTGCTGGCTGCAAATGGTGTCTTGGGGTCGAAGGGCACTGCTGGCTGAAAATGGTGGCTTGGGGTCGAGGGCACTGCTGTCTGCAAATGGTGGCTTGGGGTCGGAGGGCACTGCTGGCTGCAATTGGTGGCTTGGGGTCGGAGGGCACTGCTGGCTGCAAATGGTAGTGTGGGGTCGAAGGGCACTGCTGGCTGCAAATGTTGGCTTGGGGTCGAAGGGCACTGCTGCTGCAAATGGTGGCTTGGGGTCGAGGGGCACTGCTGGCTGCAAATGGTGGCTTGGGTCGAAGGGCACTGCTGGCTTCAAATGGTGGCTTGGGGTCGAGGGGCACTGCTGGCTGCAAATGGTGGCTTGGGGTGGAAGGGCACTGCTGGCTGCAAATGGTGGCTTGGGTTCGAGGGGCACTGCTGGCTACAAATGGTGCCTTGCGGTCGAAGGACTGCTGGCTTCAAATGGTGGCTTGGAGTCGAGGGGCACTGCTGGCTGAAAATGGTGGCTTGGCGTCGAAGGGCACTGCTGGCTGCAAATGGTGGCTTGGGTTGGGCACTGCTGGCTGCAAATTGCGGCTTGGGGTCGGAGGGCACTGCTTTCTGCAAATGGTGGCATGGGGTCGGAGGGCACTGCTGGCTGCAAATGGTGGCTTGGGATCGGAGAGGTCTGCTTGCTGCAATGGT